>NC_064922.1:542416148-542716148 GCF_023897955.1 Schistocerca gregaria | reverse complement strand
CGTGTGAGGCACCTCACTTTTTTCAGTGTTTAGGATCAGTTGTCACTTTTCGCACCACGCGGATACCTTGGATAACTCAGTTCACAATTCGCTTTAATCTTCTGGTAACTCTACTGCAAGGTAAGCGACATATGCATCGAAGCATCTAAGAGGACTGTTCCCGTTGTCTCCCAAACCGTTTACGTAGGATGGAAAATGCAGAGGGAATATTAACACTTCAGTGGGAAGCGCCACACATCACTTCTGATTCATTCTGTGACTCCCGTCATTTACTAAGAAATGTGTTCTTTGTGACAAGATATATGTGTATTGAAACATTTTATGGGTGACACATAGTTCTCGGATTCCCCTCTATCCCAATAAGTTTCCCCACAAAAGAAGCATCGCAACTTCTTTGCATCTCGGAACGGCTTCCGAAAATGTGATGTTTTCCCTCGTTTAAGTATCTCATTGCCTTAGTCTCTCAAGTCCTTTAAAGCACTTGAAATTAATCTATTGTTTGAAATTAGGATAAAATAAGTACTCATTCGGCAACCCATGGCTATAGTTTTGGAAAGTATGAGAGGTGCGTTCAGTAAGTAACGGCATACATTTTTTCCTCTCCTAATTTCGGTTGGAAAAAAAGTAGAATTTGTTCTGGGAAATCATGGAATATTCTCGCTCCAGCCTATACAGTGTCATGAAGTTCCGATGTGTGGCGGCGGTGTACGAAGCCTTCAAAATGGCGTCTATAACGGAGATGCTTTCAAAGCAGATACCAGTCACTGAGTCTCTTGTGGCGGAAAAACAGAGCATTGCAGGTATTCATAGGCACTTGCAGAAGGTGTACGGAGACCTGGCAGTGAACAAAAGCACGGTGAGCAGCTGTGTGAGGCGTCTGTTATCGTCGCAACAAGGTCGCACCAACTTTCCCGATCTCCGGCGTTCCGGTCGGCCGCACGCAGCTGTGACTCCTGCAATGTAGGCACTCTCATTCGAGGTGACCGACGGATGACAAACACACCCCTCACTGCACAAATGGACGTCTCTATTGGCAGTGCTGACACACTTGTTCCTCAGTTCAAGTACTCAGAGGCGTGTGGCTTGCGCGTTACGAGGCTGACGATGACAGGTTCTTGTCGAACATCGTCACATGCGATCAAACACGGGTTCATCACTTCAAAACGGCAATCCATGGGTCGACATCACAATATCTCTTCTCCTAGGAAAAAATTCAAAGCTTCTCCCGCATCCAGTATAGTCATGGTGACGGCCTTCTCGGAGTTTTAAAGAGTTATTCTGTTTTATGTATCCATCAAGTCTTACGTGTATTGTGCTATCCAGAGCGAACTGAAGAAACGATTTCAGCGTGTTTGCCGCCACGAAAGTAAAAACGAACTTCCCCTTATACTCCGCTGACCATTAAAATTTCTACATCAAAAAGAAATGCAGATGATAAACGGTTATTCATTGGACAAATACGTTATACTAGAACCGACATGTGATCATATTTTCACGCAGTTTGGGTCCATACATCATGAGAAATCAGTACCCTGAGCAACCACCTCCGGCCTTAATAGCGGCCTTGATACGCCTGGGTATTGAGTCAAACAGAGCTTGGATGGCGTATACTGGTACAGCTGCCCATGCAGCCTCAACACGATACCACAGTTCATCAAGGGTAGTGACTGGCGTATTGTGACGAGCCAGTTGCTCGGCCACCGTTGATAGACGTTTTCAATTGGTGAGAGATCTGGAGAATGTGCTGGCCACGGCAGTAGTCGAACATTTTCTGTGTCCACAAAGGCCCGTACAGGACCTGCAACATGCGTTCGTGCATTATCCTGCTGAAATGTATGGTTTCGCAGGGATCGAATGAAGGGTAGAGGCTACAATCCGACCTCTATCCAATTCGGAAACGTGATGGTACGCATTTATCCTCGTTACACGAGACATCACAACGACGTTTCACCAGGCAGCGCCGGTCAACTGCTGTTTCTGTATGAGAAATCGGTTGGAAACGTTCGTCACGTGAGCACGTTGGTGGTGTCGCCACAGGCGCCAACCTTCTGTGAATGCTCCGAAAAGCTAATCATTTGCATATCACATTATCTTCTTTCTGTCGGTTAAATTTCGCGTCTGTAGCACATCATCTTCGTGGTGTAGCTGTTTTGATGGCCAGTAGCGTACATGACAAGGCAAGGCCTCACGCAAGTCTTCGCAGCCCAGAGGAGATGACAGAACGCCTTGGGACTGTCTTCCTCATCCATCTTACAGTCCGCATCTCGCACCTTCTTACTTCCATTCGTTTGGCCCAGTGAACGATTCACTCCGTGGAAATCAGCACGTGGATGATAGGGACGTTACTGATGCAGTAAGACGTTGGCTCCGGCGTCGACCAGTTGAGCGATACCTTTCATGCATACAGGCCCTTCCAGAAAAGTGGCGTAAGGTCGTAGGAATGAACGGAGATTATTGAAAAATAGGGTTTTGTAGCTAAAAGAATGGGGAATAACTGGTGTATTGGAATCCCGAATAAACCCTACCCGCTTTCGGAAAAAAAGTTTTGCAATACTTACTGAACGCCACTCGAACATTTAATCTACAGTGAATCACAGAAGCATTTAACGACGCTCATTGTTCTTGAAACGTGAAGTTCGCGTCGAACATGTAAGGCCTACGGGAAGCAAATGCCTGTCCGTTCTTAGTGCGAATATTGTATGACAATGTACCACAAGCAGTTCGCTGTATGATATAATTAACTACATGCAATGTATATTTGCATCATAAGACACCACAACATGCAGCCCCTTTATTATTCGGGCACATGTCGTATTGGCGGCGGTAGTACTAGCTTTAGGCCGAGCAGGCACATTCTGTGCCGCGTTTCCCTGTTGTTAATACGTTACGATGGGCCGGAAAGGAAACAATACGTCATTTGAAGAGAGACAACGTGTTACTTTCCATCACGCTAAAGGACGTTCCGAAAGACAGTTGACGCAGTGTTGCAAGCGAGTAAGAGTACTGTAGGTGACATTATACGAGGATTCAAGAGAGACGACAGAATTGAAGATAAACCAAAAAAGCTTGGTAAAGGAGGAATAATAAGAGAAAACAAATCAAAAATTGTTGTCGCGGTGCAGCAGGAATATGGGAAGGACGCGCCCCTTAAACAGTCAGATAAATTATCTCAGACGAGAGGGGTAAAAGTATAATGTTAGAGTAAACAGGAAGAAGCCTATGATGAATGAGAAAAATAGAAAGCAACTACTGGACTTAGCGAAGCAGCACGTAAATAAGTGTCAATTGGCAGGACGAAGTAATTTTTCTCGATTAATGTCAAGTGCTGATGTTCTCCTCAAACGGAATATCTATGACTTGTTGTTGTTGTTGTTGTTGTTGTTGTCTTCAGTCCTGAGACTGGTTTGATGCAGCTCTCCATGCTACTCTATCCTGTGCAAGCTGCTTCATCTCCCAGTACCTACTGCAACCTACATCCTTCTGAATCTGCTTAGTGTACTCATCTCTCGGTCTCCCTCTACGATTTTTACCCTCCACTCTGCCCTCCAATGCTAAATTTGTGATCCCTTGATGCCTCAAAACATGTCCTACCAATCGATCCCTTCTTCTAGTCAAGTTGTGCCACAAACTTCTCTTCTCCCCAATCCTATTCAATACCTCCTCATTAGTTACGTGATCTATCCACCTTATCTTCAGTATTCTTCTGTAGCACCACATTTCGAAAGCTTCTATTCTCTTCTTGTCCAAACTAGTTATCGTCCATGTTTCACTTCCATACATGGCTACACTCCAAACAAATACTTTCAGAAACGACTTCCTGATACATAAATCTATATTCGATGTTAACAAATTTCTCTTCTTCAGAAACGCTTTCCTTGCCATTGCCAGTCTACATTTTATATCCTCTCTACTTCGACCATCACCAGTTATTTTACTTCCTAAATAGCAAAACTCCTTTACTACTTTAAGTGTCTCATTTCCTAATCTAATTCCCTCAGCATCACCCGATTTAATTTGACTACATTCCATTATCCTCGTTTTGCTTTTGTTGATGTTCATCTTATATCCTCCTTTCAAGACACTGTCCATTCCGTTCAACTGCTCTTCCAAGTCCTTCGTCTCCATGAATTTTAATACCTACTCCAAATTTTTCTTTTGTTTCCTTTACTGCTTACTCAATATACAGATTGAATAACATCGGGGAGAGGCTACAACCCTGTCTCACTCCTTTCCCAACCACTGCTTCCCTTTCATGCCCCTCGACTCTTATGACTGCCATCTGGTTTCTGTACAAATTATAAATAGCCTTTCGCTCCCTGTATTTTACCCCTGCCACCTTTAGAATTTGAAAAAGACTATTCCAGTCAACATTGTCAAAAGCTTTCTCTAAGTCTACAAATGCTAGAAACGTAGGTTTGCCTTTTCTTAATCTTTCTTCTAAGATAAGTCGTAAAGTCAGTATTGCCTCACGTGTTCCAACATTTCGACGGAATCCAAACTGATCCTCCC
Organism: Schistocerca gregaria; assembly: GCF_023897955.1. Taxonomy (NCBI): domain Eukaryota; kingdom Metazoa; phylum Arthropoda; class Insecta; order Orthoptera; family Acrididae; genus Schistocerca; species Schistocerca gregaria. Next base: position 542,711,639 of record NC_064922.1, on the reverse strand, counting down.
CGAGGTCTGCATCTACCAGTTTTTCCATTCGTCTATAAAGAATTCGTGTTAGTATTTTGCAGCCGTGGCTTATTAAACTGATAGTTCGGTAATTTTCACATCTGTCAGCACCTGCTTTCTTTGGGATTGGCATTATTATATTCTTCTTGAAGTCTGAGGGTATTTCGCCTGTCTCATACATCTTGCTGACCAGCTGGTAGAGTTTTGTCAGGACTGGCTCTCCCAAGGCCGTCAGTAGTTCTAATGGAATGTTGTCTACTCCGGGGGCCTTGTTTCGACTCAGGTCTTTCAGTGCTCTGTCAAACTGTTCACGCAGTATCGTATCTCCCATTTCGTCTTCATCTACATCCTCTTCTATTTCCATAATATTGTCCTCAAGTACATCGCCCTTGTATAAGCCTTCTATATACTCCTTCCACCTTTCTGCCTTCCCTTCTTTGCTTAGAACTGGGCTGCCATCTGAGCTCTTGATATTCATACACGTGGTTCTCTTCTCTCCAAAGGTCTCTTTAATTTTCCTGTAGGCAGTATCTATCTTACCCCTAGTGAGATAAGCTTCTACATCCTTACATTTGTCCTCTAGCCATCCCTGTTTAGCCATTTTGCACTTCCTGTCGATCTCATTTTTGAGACGTTTGTATTCCTTTTTGCCTGCTTCATTTACTGCATTTTTATATTTTCTCCTTTCATCAATTAAATTCAATATTTCTTCTGTTACCCAAGGATTTCTAGCAGCCCTCGTCTTTTTACCTACTTTATCCTCTGCTGCCTTCACTACTGCATCCCTCAGAGCTACCCATTCTTCTTCTACTGTATTTCTTTCCCCTATTCCTGTCAATTGTTCCCTTATGCTCTCTCTGAAACTGTGTACAACCTCTGGTTCTTTCAGTTTATCCAGGTCCCATCTCCTTAATTTCTCACATTTTTGCAGTTTCTTCAGTTTTAATCTACAGGTCATAACCAATAGATTGTGGTCAGAGTCCACATCTGCCCCTGGAAATGTCTTACAACTTAAAACCTGGTTCCTAAATCTCTGTCTTACCATTATATAATCTATCTGATACCTTTTAGTATCTACAGGGTTCTTCCACGTATACAACCTTCTTTCATGATTCTTAAACCAAGTGTTAGCTATGATTAAGTTGTGTTCTGTGCAAAATTCTACTAGGCGGCTTCCTCTTTCATTTCTTAGCCCCAATCCATATTCACCTACTATGTTTCCTTCTCTCCCTTTTCCTACACTCGAATTCCAGTCACCCATTACTATTAAATTTTCGTCTCCCTTCACTATCTGAATAATTTCTTATATTTCATCGTACATTTCTTCAATTTCTTCATCATCTGCAGAGCTAGTTGGCATATAAACTTGTACTACTGTAGTAGGTGTGGGCTTCGTATCTATCTTGGCCACAATAATGCGTTCACTATGCTGTTTGTAGTAGCTTACCCGCATTCCTATTTTCCTATTCATTATTAAACCTACTCCTGCATTACCCCTATTTGATTTTGTGTTTATAACCCTGTAGTCACCTGACCAGAAGTCTTGTTCCTCCTGCCACCGAACCTCACTAATTCCCACTATATCTAACTTTAACCTATCAATTTCCCTTTTTAAATTTTCTAACCTACCTGCCCGATTAAGGGATCTGACATTCCACGCTCCGATCCGTAGAACGCCAGTTTTCTTTCTCCTGATAACGACATCCTCCTGAGTAGTCCCCGCCCGGAGATCCGAATGGGGGACTATTTTACCTCCGGAATATTTTACCCAAGAGGATGCCATCATCATTTAATCATACAGTAAAGATGCATGTCCTCGGGAAAAATTACGGCTGTAGTTTCCCCTTGCTTTCAGCCGTTCGCAGTACCAGCACAGCAAGGCCGTTTTGGTTAATGTTGCAAGGCCAGATCAGTCAATCATCCAGACTGTTGCCCCTGCAACTACTGAAAAGGCTGCTGCCCCTCTCCAGGAACCACACGTTTGTCTCGCCTCTCAACAGATACCCCTCCGTTGTGGTTGCACCTACGGTACGGCCATCTGTATCGCTGAGGCACGCAAGCCTCCCCACCAACGGCAAGGTCCATGGTTCATGGGGCCTTAAAGAAATAATTTCAGTCGAAGCATCTACAACCCACAGTTAAATACGGTGGTGGACGTGTCATGATTTAGGGTTCCATGTCGTCGTCTGTGGTAGGCGAATTTGCATTCATTGAAGGTACACTGGAGAATAATAAGTATCTGAACATCCTAAAAGAGAACTTATTGCAAAGTGACATAAGTTCCGGGCTTTCGAGGACGTTCAAATTGTTCAAATGGCTCTGTGCACTATGGGACTTAACAGCGGAGGGATCAGTCCCCCTAGAACTTAGAAATACTTAAACCTAACTAACCTAAGGACAACACTCACATCCATGCCCGTGGCAGGATTCGAACCTGCGACCGAAGCTCCTAGAACCACTCGGCCGCACCGGCCGGCTTTCAAATTGTATCAAGACAACGATCCGAAGCATAAAGCGGACATTGTGAGACTGTGGACCCTGTATAATTGCCATAAGGTTTTGGATACCCCTCCTCAGAATCCAGACTTTAACCCAATAGAAAATCTTAGCAGGGAATTGAAGCGAAAAGTTCAACGTGCGCCAGTGACATCAAAACACGCTTTAAAAGGAACGAATACTGGAAGAATGGCGACAAATAAGTCCTGATTATACGTGAAAGCTCGTTCACAGCATGCCTAAACGCTTGGAACAAGTGATTAAGCAAAAAGGACTGCATACAAGCTATTAAAATGTACAGGGTAGTGATTGTTATACTTGCCGCCCGAAAACTTTTGTGGCTGTGATAGTGGGCATGTTTCTTTATGTATTATTGTTTGTTATTTGAGTTGAGTTTGCATATAAGATAATGCTGTTATGTATTACTTAGTCCTATACTATTTTCTGCTGAGACTACTACTGTAATATGTGATGCCTGTATATCATGAAGTAAATATAAAACATAACACTGGTGACCGAATACTTTCGTGAGTCACGGAACAAAGTTGAATAGTAGCTGTATCATTTCAGTTAATGATTGATTAGTCTCTGTACTTATTGAGTGCAGCCCCTTGCAGCGTGGCCCCTGAGTGAGCACAGAAGATTCGATTAGCTACCAGAGTGAATGTCCACTTGTGGGGGCGGGGCGGGCCGCTTGTGTAGCTAAAGCGCGGCGAACACGATAGCCCCGGGCGGGCAGTTTGCCGACAAGCTGTCGCGCTTGTTTACCGCCGCTCGCCAGATATTAGTTGCCGCGCACGCTGGCGGTGCCTTGTGATGTTAAACCACGGCGCGCAGGAACGCACGCTCGCGGCTTGTTTGATAGCATCGGCTACCAACAGCCGACGTACTGTCCATAAACCCATTTGCGAAGCACTGTTGTGGCAAATGACCAACAGTCTCTCTCGTTTTGAGCACTAGGTGATAATACGGTCTCGACGTTCCGTCGTATGCATAGTTCCATAATTTGACCTGTTCTGTGCCCCGCATATTACCTAGCATACAGAAACATTCAAGTAATGAGTCAACAGTAATTACTCGATGTTCGTAAATGTATGTCCCGAGAGTTCGGGGTGTGATATTTCTCATCCAGTGTTCCCTTTGCAAATTAGACAAGGAGGAAAGTGTTGAAACAATTTCAAGCGGAGTTACATAATTTTTTCGTATGGGTGGCCACTAAATATAGAAGTCATTGGAGTACACACTCTCTCTCTCTCTCTCTCTCTCTCTCTCTCTCATTTCTTCGCCTCATTACGAGCTGCTACTCTGCATTCAGCGTTGACTACCATTACTCATCTTCGTACCCCCCCCCCCCCCCCCCCCCCCCCCACTGCTCTCCACTTACATCTTTAGCTCCTACACTTCTGCTCCCTATTACTTACACATCAAGTAAATACGCATTAGCAAAATACACGTGTGACAAACCATAGGCGGAAAGAACATATCTGTATCAAGTGGAGCCTAGCGGTTACGTTGACAGTACTGCTCGCAAAAAGAAACGAAGTCCATTTAACGAGTGGTACGCTAACAAACAGCAATGGTGCTGTACTGTGTTGTGTTTCACATCAATACGTGTGTTTTGCTGCAAGCCAACATGACATTCTGCAAAAAACAAAAAGGGAGCAGTAATAAGTGGAGCACTATCTCAGGAGTATTCGAACGACACTTCCTGATGTAAAGAAAAACTGGATATAAAAAACCCAAAGTAAAATCTGTATTCATCAGTGTTTTAACAAATTCTTTTTAGATCTAGAAAGGAAAAAAGTTGCATACATGTTTCATTGTCGATCACTAACGATATTTTACGTCAATAAAACGCAACGCTTATGGTGATGCAAACTTCTTCTTCTCTGCAATTCCACAGGCGGATATCAAAACACATTGAAACTTATTTTTATTGATAACTTCTTGTCTTCGGGCATCACTGAACAGTGTGCTTTAGAAAATTGTGGTGTACCTGCAGAGTCTCACTTCTTTCAATGCATCGTTGAGATCAAGTAATGCACTCTTCGTCGTTTGTTAGCGAGAAATCTTTTGTTTCTGTGCTCAGCAAACAGACGACAAATCGGGTGACAAAAAATAAAAATTACAGGAAGGTTTCTCTTCTGGAGCACCTGTCCGTGCAAGTTCACCAGTTCCTATTTGGTAGATGTCTGATGATAAAATGTTACATACAGTGAAATATGTCAACAGTGCCAGAAACACAGTTTGGTTTCCGTATTTTTCCACATTACACAGACAGTGAAGGGGACAACTTAATTTTCCTCTCGCACTACTTTTTTTTATATAAACAGGTTTCCTTTCCTGTCACCTCAACCTACCTAATAATACAATATATTATCTACATTTTTATATTTATTCTTGTGTATCTGCACACTTTACCCACCGGACAGCCTAGATAGTGTGGTTTGCCTATTGTACTAACATTTCGTAAGGAGATCCGCGACCACTCTGTCAATAAGAGGGATCATTTAGCAGTCTTAGATAAGTCTCTTCAGATGTTACAGGTTTCTGATTACTTGACATCCATATTCAGATCCGGTGTGATTCTTTCCCTATTGTTTCGTCCATTAGAGTAATTAGGGCGTTTCTATTGTTCCAGTTGTCAACGGGGTGTTGGGGTTTAACTTTTTTATCTCACAGATTATTTGACAATTAGTTCATCAGAAACGCATCACTTTCTCATTTGGTCAAAAATGGAGAAAAACTGACCCGTGATTGGTATCCATTGGTATCACTGAAAACCACATCAGGAGGGTGGGCGGGATTTGAAATTCAATATTTCTGAATGCAAGTCCAAAGGTGCAATGTCTCAACTACCTCGCTCAGTACTATCAACGACTGCAATCTCGCATTTATATACTATTTTATATTTATTAGCGCCTCCAAAAAATAAAAAATAAAAAAGTTAGTGGCTGTACTGCAACTACACATCGCCTCCATATCAGGCATCTGGTCAAAGTAACAAACATTTTGCAACTTCAGAAATGGCTATATATCAGTAATGCAGCTGTTAAGTCTCATCTCGTTTACTTAACGTATTCGTACGTTTCTCTGGGATTTCCGGCACAAAAAATTAGCCTGAAGTAGACACGATTCTACGTTCGTAGGTTTTACTTTCCACAGTTTTTATTGATTATGTATGTCACTTTTAGTGGCGCTTCGGAATAGTTTTAATTTTCGAATGAGTGAATTGTGAGTAAATAGAGTTAGCCACATTTACGATAAGTCATCGTCTCTAAACAAAAACTGCGTGATTTAACCTTTCGCACTACAGAAAGCGACGAATGGAATAGGTACCTGTTAAAACAGTTTGTTTCCAACCGATTAGTGTGCTCAAAAGTGTACATACCTTTCAATTATCCTGTATTTTCAGGCGTTACAGTAACTGTGTTAGGAAGCAAGATAGAGTAGTGATGTAAGTCGGAAAGTATGTTTTTAATCTGACCAAGACTTTTGCTTAAAGAGCGTAAGCGGCACCTGGTAACTGTGTTCATGTTGAGATCATGTAATCGATCACGATCTGGATAAAAAAAAAAAAAAAACGTGGCTGTTAACGGTGAATATTACGATATTTTCATTGTTACTCTTAACGGAGTGAAGACCCATGAAGAAGACCATTTAATCGTTACATCTAACTATTAGGAGAAACTTTTTGCTTTTGTAACCGATGATACATGTTTATACATACTTCAAAAAAAGTTTTGCATCACCTATCACCTCTCTTCTCAGAGTTCGGTAACCTGTACAGAAAATTGGAACAGAGATCAACATAAACATTATTTTCGCTCTTTTTGTGGCTCATGAAAACAAAACATATGTTATACCACCATACAGCGAGACCTTCAGAGGTGGTGGTCCACATTGCTGTACACACCGGTACCTCAAAAACCAAATAGCACGTAGTCTTGCATTGATGAAACCGGCTGGTGTGACCGAGTGGTTCTAGGCGCTTCAGTCTGGAACCGCGCGACCGCTGCGGTCGCAGGTTCGAATCCTGCCTCGGGCATGGATGTGTGTGATGTCTTAGGTTACTTAAGTAGTTCTAAGTTCTAGGGGACAGGTATTAAATGCCATAGTGCCCAGAGCCATTTTTGAACCATTTTTCATTGGGGCTTGGCTGTAATCGTCCTAGCATACTATCCACAAGTTCATCAAGGCACTGTTGGTCCAGATTGTCCCACTCCTCAACGACGATTCCTTGTAAGGTCCCTCAGAATGGTTCTTGCGTCGCTTCGTCCATAAACAGCTATTTTCAATCTCTCCCAGGCATGTTCGATAGAGTTCATGTCTGGAGAACATGCTGGCCACTCTAGTCGAGCGATGTCGTTATTCTGATGGAAGTCATTCACAAGATTTGCACGATGGAGCGCGAATTTTCGTCCATGAAGACGAATGTCTCTCCAATATGCTGCCGTTATGGTTGCACTGTCTGTCGGAGGATGGCATTCGCGTATCGCACGGCCGTTGCGGCGCCTTCCATGACCACCAGCGGTGTACGTCGGCTCCACATAATGCCACCCCAAAACAGCAGGGAACCTCCACCTTGCTGCACTCGCTAGACAGTGTGTTTCCGACGATTGTCTGGTAGAAGGCATATGCGACAGTAATCGGTGAAGAGAACGTGATGTCAGTCCTGAGCGATCAATTCGGCATGTTGTTGGATCCATCTGTACCGCGCTGCATATCGTCATGGTTGCAAAGATGGACTTCGCTATGGACGTCGGGAGTGAAGTTATGCATCATGCGGCCCATTGCGCATAGTTTGAGTCGTAACACGACATCCCGTGCCTGCACGAAAAGCATTATTCAACATCGTGGCGTTGCTGTCAAGGTTCCTACGAGCCATAATCCGTAGGTAGCGGTGATCCATTGCAGAAGTAGCCCCTGAGCGAGGCATGTTATCGACAGTTCGTGTCTCTCTATCTCCTCCATGTCCGAACAACATCGCTTTGGTTCACTCCGTGACGCCTGTTGGACAGTTTCCTCGTTGTGAGCAGTTTTTGGCACAGAGTACAATACGGACGTCGTCGAACCGCGGTATTGACCGTCTAGGTATGATTGAATTACAGACAACAAGAACCATGTACCTCCTTCCTAGTGGAATAACTACATCTTATCGGCTGCCGGACCCTCTCCGTCTAATAGGCGCTGTCCGTGCATGGTTGTTTACATCTTTGGGCGGGTTCAGTGACACCTCTGAACAGTCGAAGGAACTGTGTCTGTGATAAAATATCCACAATCAACGTCTATCTCGGGAGTTCTGGGAACCGGTGTGATGCAAAACTCTTTTTGATGTGTGTTTATGGACTGTATGATCAAAAGTATCCGGACACCCCTGTGTGTAATGTGGAATTGACCAGCGGGTGACACGAGAGGCGGACTCGCCACTGTAAAAGGAGGCGTGAAGTGTTGTGTTGTCTGTAGAGGAGTGACAGCTGACTGTCTTAGTCAGGAGAGCTCATTGACTTACAACGTGGACTAGATATTGAATGTCACCTAAATAACAAATTCATCAGGGGTGTTTCAACCCTTGTACAGTTGACAAATTCGACTGATAGTGGTGTGACCACAAAGTGGATACGCGAAGGAATAACCACAGCCAAACAAAGCCCAGGCAGACCGACCGGGATGTTCGTAAAAATCGAATAGCATCACCTGAATGAATCACTTGTGAGTTGCGAAGTGCTACCAGGAGCCCAACTGTCACAGTGAGAGTGCTTAGGGCAGTGGTTCCCAACCTGGGGGTAATTACCCCCCCCCCCCCTCCCTGAGGAATAAAATGAATCTTTTTGAGGGACGAAGCTGTAATGGATTCATTGAGGATTTAGTGACCAGTCATAATAATTCTAAGTAATCTCCATTATGGTACACTCTACCTAACAGAGCATCATCATCTGTCAGTTGACATCCAGTTCTGGATAAGAACCTCCTCTAGATATGTCTGTGCACTGCGACTTTCAGCGATACGAATCCCTGCGGCTGTTGAGTATTTTCTAATTCTACCTACCTATCTACCTACCTACCTACCTGCACTTAATTTTTCTCAATCTTGTGCTGTTTTTTGGCATCTATAAAAGAATTTACTTTGCTCTTCTACCATTCACGCCGGCCGCGGTGGTCTCGCGGTTCTAGGCGCGCAGTCCGGAACCGTGCGACTGCTACGGTCGCAGGTTCGAATCCTGCCTCGGGCATGGATGTGTGTGATGTCCTTAGGTTAGTTAGGTTTAAGTAGTTCTAAGTTCTAGGGGACTGATGACCACAGCAGTTGAGTCCCATAGTGCTCAGAGCCATTTGAACCATTTCTACCATTCACCTTCTTGGCTGCTATCCACCCCACTTCCACCTTCTTCTGCCTTTATGGCAATTTACGTTTTCCACACTAGTCCGTTCCGTATTCCTTTAATTTGCATTCTTGTCCTTCCCACTAATTTGCAACGCGCATCTCTCCATGCGTAGCTGAGAAGCCCTCGAAGTTTGAATGGTTTTCATGTTAAAAAGCCATGGGTCACTGTAGAGTGTCACGAGAACTGGAGACCATTGTAACTTTTCCATTTATTTCTTTTGCTGCCCCTCTAGTGATGGTAGTTATCACTCGTTATTATTAAATTCTAGTAGCAAGTATTTTTATGATGTGGAAAGCTCTGAAGTAAATATCTGGGCTCTAAAACCAAACTCTGTTGCTGATGGAACATTTACAGACATTGAAATTAGTGCGGCTAATCCCGGCGGCGGTTCGAGTCCTCCCTCGGGCATGGGTGTGTGTGTTTGTCCTTAGGATAATTTAAGTTAAGTAGTTTGTAAGCTTAGGGACTGGTGACCTTAGCAGTTAAGTCCCATAAGCTTTCACAAACATTTGAACATTTCTGAAGTTAGTGCGAAAGCACTATTCCTTGCGCCTCAAAAAGGCAACACACTCAGAACAGCTTTCCTTGAAACGGAACAGACATTAATTTAGCGAAAGTTCGGTGATGAGTAGCTATTATTACTGGAAGAGCTCTTAAAATCACGGATTCCATTCGCATCATACAGGTGTGAATGGGCGCCTTCGATCACGGTGGCAATGAAACCAAAAACGAAGAGCTGAATCAACGTTATTTCTCGGTGTCGCGAAAGTCATGGAGAGCGTGAGAGTTTGTTGTTTGAACTGAAAATCACTTGTCATTTTGAAAGATGAGCGTCAATTAGATATAATTTAATGTTTAATTAGGTCATAAACGTTGTTTGATAACATCTGATCTTGTTCGGTGGTGATTGTTTCAGGAAGGCTGGGACCACTGGCTTACAGGATAAAAAGAATTGGGTTTAGTGATAAAGTAGCTCCTCGTATCTGTAATCAGTGGTGCACAGAGATTGAGCTAGTGTAATGAGAATCGTCACTGAACAATTAATGAGCCGAAAAGGGTGATTTGGAATTGATGAATTACGTCATAGCTTGTGGAAATCCGATGGAAGGGTCTGGATCTGGGGGACGTTATCTGCCATCATATGTAGTGCAAATATTGGCGTACGGTGGAAGTGGTGTTCCGGTATGGGGGCGTTTCCCGCGGTTAGGGAAAGAAAAAGCTGAATACGTAAGAATGTGAACACTCTCCATAAAATTGTGTATTGGGTGCAATAGAGGAATAGTTCGAGAACAATGATTGTTTATATCAGCATGAGAACGCATACTGTTATAAAGAAGCAGCTGTGAGTTGATGGTTTGCCGCCAATAATATTTGTCAAATGGACTAGTATGCCCAGTCTCTATCTGAAGTCAGTGAAACATTTTTGGGATGAGTTCGGACGTCGATTCCTATGCAAACCGCAGGGTTCAACATCGCTTCCTTCTCTAGTTTGTTCTTGAGGAAGACTGGGCTGCCACTCTTCCACAGAAATTCAGGCACCTGGTAGAAAATGTCTCCATCAGAGTTAAAGCTGTAAAATATTCCGAGGGTGGGCACACCATATTTTAATGTCCACTGTTAGTTGTCCGGGTACCTTTGATCTTGTCTATTCCAGCCCGCCGTTACGATATAATAACATAATCTGGCAATATTTTAGCTTTTAATTCAAAGACATAAGCTCAAAAGAAAGTAGAGTTTTGTAGTGGTATTCGCTTGGAGGCGTAGAAGGCCCGGTTTATCCACCTAATCGGAAAGGGTTCTCTTCCTTCGCACTCAATGGCCATTTCCGCGTGCTGTGCTGGGTCGTGCCTTCAGTGCACGTAGGAGATTTCTACATATAATCAGCAAAAACTTGCCATAAAGTTCTGTTTTGCTGCAATTAGTTTCTTTCATAATCATCTAGCAAACTTCAAAGCTTAAAATGGTTTATGCCGTACGTACACTACGGCAGGGGTATGACCTAACACAATACACCTGGCTTCTGGAACGTTAGCAGTATGTACAATACATTTTTCAGTAGTGGACGTTTGATACGTGTAAGCGTTTAAGCCTGCCAGATGACGGCGAAAGAAAAAAATCAACACTGTCTGCAGTAATATAAAGTGTAATAGTAGGTGTTCGGTGTTACACTGTATGTATAAGAATGGTTTTTATCAAAGCTATGGAGCACAACTTGGATATGTTTAAATGTGTCAAGTGTAGGTGACTGTAAGGGCTGTGTGTATAGTGCGGTGCTACGTTTGCCTTTTATGGTGGTGAGAAACGGCAGAGTATGAAACCAGATACCAGCTCATACCCTACTGCTACTTAATAACAACAAAGGATACTGAGCTTAATCTCATCATCAACGTCACTATTAGCGACATGCCGACTGGGGTCAATAGCCCTCACTCCATGAGACACTGATTACAAGTTTGGAATGTAATCCAGGACACTCGTTCAGTGTCTGCTCAGAAAGCCTCTCTTGCCGGTCGAAAACCGGTAGTGAAAATTTCTTCTCCGACGTGACGTCAAAGCCTGATCTTTGTCCTTTTCTGTAGCCGCTTGAATGATCCAATTACAGTACGTGGAGCATTTCAAAGGTACCTAGAATACTTGATTACACTCAGTTTATTAATAGTCCTATTTTACTACTCGAGTCCATGGAAAATATATCAAGGTAAAATACTTGGCACAGTTACAAACTTCATCTGTTCGAAAAAGCGCAGAAATTGGAGATCTTTGGTGTGGAAACTCTAAGAATTCATCATGGCAATATTTTAATTTGTCTCAAGCTGCAGTGTCTAGTTTCCACCATTTTTCCTAGTATCGTGCGCAACATAAATTTGTACCGCTACAGCTTTTGAAAGGTTGCGCAAGGGAAGTCTCGAGCTCTAATCTGCGAACAGAGGATCTCTTATCGTAAAGGGCGGCAAGAGCGGTAAAAAGATGTGTGCCCCGGAGAAACGACCGCGCTGCAACTCGCGAGGTATTCTCCCCACTGGAGTTTGTGTGGGATGCGAGCTCTTGAGTTATTGCGGGCAACCCAATATGTTGTCGCCGCCACACGCGAACTTGGCTGCTCGCAAAGCTGCTTTTCTCGCTAAATCTGTGCCGGCGGAACAGAAAATACTGACGGAGCTGCGGTAGCTCGCGCGACATGTGAAGGCTCCGCCGACGGTCTGGGTTAGCGGCTCTGAAAGAAAGAACGGAAGGAACGGGAGGGGTAGAGAGAGAGAGAGAGAGAGAGAGAGAGAGAGAGAGAGAGAGAGAGAGAGAGAGAGAGAGAGAGGCGGAGCTGGAGCTCTGAGCGGCCGCCTCCTGGTCGTATTTCTCTCTTTAAATGTGTGGCGTGCCCCAAACACAAGAAACAGCTGGAAAGGTGGTAAGACCTGGGAAGTAATGCAGCGAAAGAACACCAAACACGCCTTCCACCACTATCATTACCGTGTGAGTGCACTGAAGGTGTTAATGAACCTCAAGAACACCGGCTGAAGACGTGGGTAAAACTCAGTCTGTAAAGTCACTGTTAACTTCAGCTCGGTTGCCCCAAGCTACTGTCATTGCTATCATATACTGAACTGTCAATTCTTTTTGGAAAGCTAGAGGTAGCATCTACTGTAACGCGACTAAGAGTGCTACAGCCAGAAATACAGTTATTGATGGCTGTTCCCTCGTGACGCCACATTTTCCTCTTTCTGTTTCACCTTTTGGTTATTTATTTATTGTTTCTCCTTTTCACTTTGGAACCCTGAGGACAACAATAATTCGGGTCGGGTCTAGTTTCTTTTGACGTCTATCCTTGTTCTTCGATCCTCATACTTCACAACCATATACGCTATTCTGTCCGTGATGACTTTACCTTGGATGTAATTCTGTCCTGTAAATCTGACACAGTCTGAATTTTTGATTCGATAGTTACCATGTTGCAATTCTGTTTCCTGTATTTCCAGTTCTTCCAGATCTCTTTACGCCAACTGAATCCAGTGTACTTTCATTCTCTTGCTCATAAGTAGTTTTGTTATCGGATTTTTCTTTTCCCAGGTTAGTTCTTAAGGACGGTAAAAAAAACACGGCCCTACTTCACCTAAAATAACCTGAAAGTGCGAGATGCGCTCTCTCTCTCTCTCTCTCTCTCTCTCTCTCTCTCTCTCTCTCTCTCTCTCTCTCTCTCTCTCTCTCTCTCTACAGTTCTTGTTTTATCCTGTGTAACTCGTCCAATATGGGGTGCCTAGGAAACCTGCTTCTCGGATCGCTAGACAACAATTCAAGCAAATCGTGTTAATAAAACTTATTACAAAAGGAAATGATTACAGTACATAAACTTGTGAAATACAGATGAGTCACAAGCAAAGGGCGACAGACAAAATAAGAAATCTTTTCAGTATAGAGAATCATACATAGTAGAAGCGAAATGACTAGTCTTGATGCTATTCTCGAACTCGCTCCTGTGGAGCTTGCTAGTCTTCAACTTGGCCGTAGCGCGGGGCTTATGTCCTCTTCGTGTCGAGGGCGCTGCCGTCGGGTTGTCATCCTAGAGAGGAGTCGGTCCGCATGCAATTGGCTGACGTCGTCTTCACAGCCCTCTCTGGTCTGACGTTCCCTACCGGCGTGCCGGCGCCTGACTTTATCCCGGAACATTTCTTTGCACCGTCAGATTCAGTATTGACCGTCCCATGCTTTTCGTGACTCCAATATCCTCGTAAGAGGACAAGTTGTAGCCTCCTCAGTAATTCTGTTCTTCCGAGTCTTGGATCTTCTCCGGTATATAAAGCTTAAAGGCGATGGCATCTTTCAACGCGATCGAGCCCCTGTTCATCATGCACGGCCTGTGGCGGAGTAGTTACATGACAATAACACCCCTGTAATGGACTGGCCTGCAGAGTCCTGACCTGAATCCTATAGAACACTTTTGGGATGGTTTGAAACGCTGACTTTGTGCCAGGTCTCACCGACCGACATCGATACCTCTCCTCAGTGGAGCACTCCCTGAAGAATGGGCTGCCAAACCCGAAGAAACCTTTCAGCACCTGATTGAACTTATGCCTGCGAGAGAGAAAGCTGTTATCAGGACTGAGGATGGGCCAACACCATACTAAATTCCAGCATTACTGATGGAGAGCGCCATGAACTTAAGTCATTTTCTGCCAAGTGTCCGGATACTTTTGATCACGTAATGTACCTCAGAAGAGACGAACCAGCAACAATAGGATGCAGTGAGTACTGTGTTACCAGTAGAGAAGCAGTAACACTAGACTGGGTTCGTTGGAACCACTCAGTAACGTCGAAGGTTAACTACTCGTTGAATGTCACCTAAGTAACAAACCCTTCAGGGACATTTTCACACTCCTAAAACTGGCCAAGTAGACTGTTGTCGATGTCATTTTGAAGTGGCAAAACAAATGAACGATCACGGTGAACCTTGAGCGGGCAGATTTCGTGTACTGGGGATAGGGACCGTCGGGCATTGCGGAAGGTGGTTATAAAAAGTCACATAAGATCAGAAGAGGGAACGAGTAGTGAGCTAGAGTGCTAGCAGCAGACCAGCTATCAGAGTGATGCGCTTAGGGAGTTGTGACATCGGGGTGCTTAGGGGGAATTAACATCGGGGTACAGTCGTCGAGCAGCTCCTCATACGACACGCATTTCTGTACACAGTGCTAAGCGACGCTTGAGGTGGTGTAAAGAACGATGCTATTGAACAGTGGATGCCTGGAAACGTGTGATCTGGAGTGTCGACTCCCGGTATACGCAAGCCTCTGTTGAAATTCTGCCCACACGCACATCCATTTAAATTTCTCAAACCGTCATTTGATGTTTGGGACATTTGGTAGACTCCGACAACAGCCACTTCGAACTGTCGCTAAACTGTAGTAGGTGACATCTTATGAAACGCGTTTTCTCCTGCATAGACGCATCTATTCTCCTGCATAGACAGCAGCATACTATGCTACCCGTAACAGATTATAATGGGAAGAGAAATCAGATACTGTCAGCACATGTAGAAGGGTACCAGCATTATCGAAAGAAGCCGCCCGTGAAAATGCAATTTTCCAAGCGCTCATGTGTAGAGTTCTGTTCATTACGAAGATAAGAGGTAAAGTGTTTTGTAAATTCATTGGTCCAGCAACCACTTGAATACTTACCGGAAGAACGGACATACTGTAGATGCCCTACAGTGCACCATCAAAATTTGAACATCCCACACTTTTTCCAGCCCAGGTAGACTCAGCAAATCGATTTGTTCTTTCGCATTAGGTATGTATCGGTTGGACCTTAGGCGACTTAAAAAAAGCACTATTTATTGATGTGCCGTTCCTGAGGTAACCCCGAGAATCCGTGTGTATTAAGTACGAAAAGTACCAACTGTGAAGATAGATAGAAATTCTATGTCCCTTGCAAAAGTCCGTCGATGGCTCCTCTGCCATTACCACTAAGCCTCACTTCCAGTCACTTTACTGTTTCTCCGAGTCTACATCCTTAGCGATGGCAGGCGCCGAGGCTAGTCAGTCCGACGACGGGCAACGTGTGACACAGAGACGGTTACCTCTGGATACTGCTGTTCCCTATTCTGTCCTGTGAACTGATGTTCTCTTATTTACATGGCTCGTAGGCCGTCACAAGGATGTTTCCAGAATGATCTGTGCGTACAAGGCGGGGCTAGTCACGTACGTGTATTGTATTATACGGGACACTAAGAAACGCGGAGAGGCTTCGTCCTGCCGTAATCCTCGGCAGTTCACAACAGGAAATAGCTGTCCACCTACCCACCGCCCCCACACACACCGAACCAAGAGTTTTTGTGCGATTCGGCCCCGA
Source organism: Schistocerca gregaria (assembly GCF_023897955.1). NCBI lineage: Eukaryota > Metazoa > Arthropoda > Insecta > Orthoptera > Acrididae > Schistocerca > Schistocerca gregaria. The sequence continues at coordinate 542,695,920 of NC_064922.1, read as the reverse complement.
GTGGACCCCCGCCCCCCGGAACGGCTCATACCAGACGAGTGTAACCCCAAATACTTGCGTGGTAGAGAAGTGGTGGTGGTGGTGGTGGTGGTGGTGGTGGTGGGGTGTGTGTGTGTGTGTGTGTGAAAAGGTTTTTGCGCAGCAATCGCCGACACAGTGGAACTGATGCAGAGTAAGAGGAACCTACCTGCATTCGCCGAAGTAGATGGGAAACCTTCTGAAAAACCGGCACACCGGACCTCGACACTAATCCACCGGGCGGATTCGTGCCAGGGGCCGGCAGGCCTTCCCGCTCTGGAAGGAGTGCGTTAGACTGCGCGGCTAGCCGGGCGGGCACTCACTTACTTAATACGCTTTCATTACCATACTAGGCTATATTTGGAAGCTATGCTCTCCCCCGGAGCTGCCCAAGTCTTTGATGGCTGCAGGTTACGTAGTCCTGTCCGTGAGACTGTTAGTCACATGGCGCCAAGAGGTCGTGTCGGATCGTGTCGCTGTCAAAACACTGAGGCAGCGCTTCATACCCGACACCGACTTCGGCACTGTTCCAGCGGAAATATTCTCAAGTCTTCTAATGAATATGTCTGGCGGGACTGAGATTCGCAACAACAAAAAGGTGAATGTGCTCCTGTTGAAAATACTCTGGCTGAAAAGTGGTCTACCAAGTACACTCATCAACACCTTTAAACATGCGAACATATTCACACTTTTTGTGTTGATAGAGAAGACAGCCGAATTATTAAATTCCGCGTTTAAGAAATAGTTGATACAGGAGAATCGTACAAACGTAACGTCGTTTAACCATCGAGCAACTCACGTAGGAAAGACTTAGTAATAAGCATCCTTGGCGTAGAGAAACTACTGATTGTGTTGAAAAGAAATAAGCTGCCCGGTCCGGATGGAATTCCAATCCGCTTTTACAAAGAGTTCTCTACGGCAATGACGCCTTACGTAGCTTACATTTACAGGGATCTCTCGCTCACCGCAAAGTTCCAAGCGACTGGAAAAAAGCGCCAGTAACTCCTGAATAAACTGTGTTGACAAGTCATGGGATAGCTACAGTCCGATGTGATGGCGGTAGTATAGCGTACACAAGGTATAGGACAGTGCATTGGCGGAACTGTCATCTGTACTCAGGTGATTCGTGTGATAAAGTTTCCGACGTGATCATATCGCAAGACGCGAATTAACTGATATTGAACGCGGAATAGTAGTTGGAGTTAGATGCATGGGACATTGTTTCGGAAATCATTGGGTAATTCAGTATTCAGAGTGGCAAGTGTGTGTCCAGAACACCAAATTTCATGCGTTCTCTCTCACTACGGACAATAGACTGGTCGACGGTCTTCACTTAACGACCAAGAACAGCGGCGACGGCGGCATAGAGTTGTCAACGTTAGCAGACAAGCAAGACTGCCTGAAATAACCGCATAAATCGCTGAGGGATGTACGACGAACGTGCCAGTTAAGACGGAGCTGCCAGATTTGGCGTTAACATGCTATGGCAGAAGACGATCGACGTGAGTGACTTTGCTGAAAGCACGGTATCGCCTGCATTGCCTCTCTTGGGTTTGTGGCGGTGTCTTTTCGACCCTAGACGCCTCAAAAACCTTGGCCTGATCAGATGAGTCTGGATTTCAGTTCGTAAGAGCAGATGACCACTCGTGCTGCCGTTATTTCCATACGTTCTGTACGCCCCGTTACACCTATTTGGTTTGGTGCCCATGCACTAGAGTAACATTCCCCTATGGGTCGCACTACTGTTTCGAACGCAGTCTCCTTTGTAGCTGGTGAATTTCCTTTGTATTACATCAATATACCGCATCCTGCAACCTGCTTGACCTACTACTAAGACTACCTACTGCTGGGACCTTGCCTACCTGCTGCTGGGACCTTGCCTACCTGCTGCTGGGACCTTGCCTACCTGCTGCTGGGACCTTGCCTACCTGCTGCTGGGACCTTGCCTACCTGCTGCTGGGACCTTGCCTACCTGCTGCTGGGACCTTGCCTACCTGCTGCTGGGACCTTGCCTACCTGCTGCTGGGACCTTGCCTACCTGCTGCTGGGACCTTGCCTACCTGCTGCTGGGACCTTGCCTACCTGCTGCTGGGACCTTGCCTACCTGCTGCTGGGACCTTGCCTACCTGCTGCTGGGACCTTGCCTACCTACTACGATGGAGCAGCACGCCGGAATGTATAAGGAGCCTTTGTTTAAAATTGAAGCACTGGTGTTCGAAGTCTGTCGTCTTCGTTACTTCGAACCCACAATGACTGCACCACTCGGTACTGCAACAACTCCCTTGATCTGAAACAGTTAATGAGATATGCTTCGCGTGTTCGCGACAGGCTGATAAGCTTACGCGAACTTGAGAACTGTAGTTCTTATGCTCAGTTTGCGAATGAGTGTTCAAACGCAGATAATAGGATATCTTGAATCCATCACTCAAGCCGATGCTACATCATACCGTAGTTTCGTGAGGATGTTGATTTATTAATTAATATAGCGTCGTCAAGGCGTGTCTACGGTGTCAATTCAACAACTAATACGACTAATTCCAGAGATAAAATACTCTTCTGACAGAAAGCGTCGTTTTTCGGTGTAAACTTGCTGTTCACTGTTAATAAAATCAATAAATCTCCTTTAACTTGTGCGTTGTCCCAAGCAATAGGTAATTTCAAAATTCAAAAAATGGCTCTGAGGACTATCGGACTCAACTTCTGAGGTCATCAGTCCCCTAGAACTTAGAACTACTTAAACCTAACTAACCTAAGAACATCACACACATCCATGCCCGAGGCAGGATTCCAACCTGCGACCGTAGCGGTCGCGCGGTTCCAGACTGTAGCGCCTAGAACCGCTCGGCCACTCCGGCCGGCCAATTTCACAGTAAATGTCCATTAAATGACGTAGCCGACACGAACCATTACCGTTGTATTGGAGTTTAATGCACTTCGTAATTATTTACCTGCGATGAAAACACACCGATCTGTCATTCAGAGTCTCTAATCTGTTTGCATCAGCGATTCTGTCAATGCCTACACCTTCCGACAGCACGGCGTAACTGTAAATTTTTCTTGATCGTGTGTAGCTGCTCCCTACTCAAGGCTAATAATAGAATTTATGGCGGCGGTTGGTATATTACTGTGTCTTTTGATGTTCGTGACAATCACAGATCACGAAGGCTAAGTCCCAGCGTTAAACAGGTATCACACGATTTATTTTTCTTTCACATATAACAACTGCTCCGTTGTCTAGCTAAACGGTAAATTTAGTTATACTTAAGTTCGAAATTCTGACTAGCACGTCAAGTCAATACTGGAAAACTTTTAAACTTAAGATCGGTTTGAAACAATCTAGTTGCGTTCCTTAGGTTTTCTACTATTGTGACGTCTAAAAGAGATACTGAACATCTCCATTGAAGTGTTACATTGTAATCGCAGCGAACTTATAGCTACTAAAACTATAGCGGCTACAACTCTATTCTTGGATAAATGTTACCTCTGATCTATTTATGATTTGGGCTTTAACCTTCGTAAAGAATATACACTCCTGGAAATTGAAATAAGAACACTGTGAATTCGTTGTCCCAGGAAGGGGAAACTTTATTGACACATTCCTGGGGTCAGATACATCACATGATCACACTGACAGAACCACAGGCACATAGACACAGGCAACAGAGCATGCACAATGTCGGCACTAGTACAGTGTATATCCACCTTTCGCAGCAATGCAGGCTGCTATTCTCCCATGGATACGATCGTAGAGATCCTGGATGTAGTCCTGTGGAACGGCTTGCCATGCCATTTCCACCTGGCGCACCTTCTAGAGCACGTTGGGTGGCACGGGATACATGCGGACGTGCATTGTCCTGTTGGAACAGCAAGTTCCCTTGCCGGTCTAGGAATGGTAGAACGATGGTTTCGATGACGGTTTGGATGTACCGTGCACTATTCAGTGTACCCTCGACGATCACCAGAGGAGTACGGCCAGTGTAGGAGATCGCTCCCCACACCATGATGCCGGGTGTTGGCCCTGTGTGCCTCGGTCGTATGCAGTCCTGATTGTGGCGCTCACCTGCACGGCGCCAAACACGCATACGACCATCATTGGCACCAAGGCAGAAGCGACTCTCATCGCTGAAGACGACACGTCCCCATTCGTCCCTCCATTCACGCCTGTCGCGACACCACTGGAGGCGGGCTGCACGATGTTGGGGCGTGAGCGGAAGACGGCCTAACGGTGTGCGGGACCGTAGCGCAGCTTCATGGAAACGGTTGCGAATGGTCCTCGCCGATACCCCAGGAGCAACAGTGTCCCTAATTTGCTGGGAAGTGGCGGTGCGGTCCCCTACGGCACTGCGTAGGATCCTACGGTCTTGGCGTGCATCCGTGCGTCGCTGCAGTCCGGTCCCAGGTCGACGGGCACGTGCACCTTCCGCCGACCACTGGCGACAACATCGATGTACTGTGGAGACCTCACGCCCCACGTGTTGAGCAATTCGGCGGTACGTCCACCCGGCCTCCCGCATGCCCACTATACGCCCTCGCTCAAAGTCCGTCAACTGCACGTACGGTTCACGTCCACGCTGTCGCGGCATGCTACCAGTGTTAAAGACTGCGATGGAGCTCCGTATGCCACGGCAAACTGGCTGACACTGACGGCAGCGGTGCACAAATGCTGTGCAGCTAGCGCCATTCGACGGCCAACACCGCGGTTCCTGGTGTGTCCGCTGTGCCGTGCGTGTGATTATTGCTTGTACAGCCCTCTCGCAGTGTCCGGAGCAAGTATGGTGGGTCTGACACACCAGTGTCAATGTGTTCTTTTGTCCATTTCCAGGAGTGTATTTTGGATTATTTATTTAAACTTAAGGCTTCGTGCCATCTGATAGTGTTTCATTTAGTGCTTTCTTTACAATCAGCGTTATTAGTTACATAGTATTCCTGTTAGTCAAACCTGCAACAGTGTTAATTTTGTTGTCAGTAGCTCCCATCAATGTCACGATAACTAAATTTGCCATTTCCTTTACTACCAAAGGGCTTTCATTAGGGGTTCCATATTCGGGGTGTTAAACTACAAATCGTTACATCCAAGTATATGTTAGATTTGATCGATTGTAACTCATTAATACGTACTCAGTAACATTAGGTATTTCGTTCTCTGATGTTAAAATTTTTCTGTTCATAAACATTGCCGGTCGGGATGGCAGATCGGTTCTAGGCGCTTCAGTCTGGAACCGCGCGACCAGGTTCGAATCCTGCCTCGGGCATGCATGTGTGTGATGTCCTTAGGTTAGTTAGGTTTAAGTAGTTCTAAGTTCTAGGGGACTGATGACCTCCGCTGTTAAGTCCCATAGTGCACATTAATTTTTTTAAACATTTAAAGTGAACTGTCGATCTTCATACGATTTTGAAAAGTTGTCAACATCAGACTGAATGTTTGAGCAGCTTTCATCAGACAGTATTTCATTATAGATAACTAACCCATCTGCGAAAAGTATGTGGTAACTATTTACATTGTGCGAAAGCTCATCAACATGCAAAGTGAACAGTAAGAGTATCAACACACTGCCCTTAGAAACACCTCTAATACTTATACATTAGTAGCTCCTTGTCCGAGATAACATACAGAGTTCTCCCTACGGTACAGATAAATCCTCAGTCAAGTCACAAATTTCACTCGATACGCCTGATGCTCGTAGTTTTGGTAGTGAGCGTACTCAAATACTTTCCAGAAGTCAAAAAGTACTATATCTACCTGACTGCCATGACGCAAGGCTTTCAGGAAGCCTTGTGCGAAAAGTGCGTGTTGCGTTTCATGTGTTTCCGGTATCAATGCGAGTTGGGATGGTTGAGGTCACTGTTTTCAAGATACCTAATAACGTTTGAGCTTATTATATGTTCTAAGATTCTACAACAAATGTTTGCCGAGGACGTCGGACAGTACTCCTGTGGATAATTTCCGCTACCCAGCTGATAACGCTTGTACTTTCTGCCAACCACTTGCACTGGTTTTTGATCGTCTGCACTATATTGTAAGTAGGCTGTTTAGGTTTTTATGTTGGTAACGCCACGTACCGCTATTTATGAAAATCATTGAATGTGCTGTGTGCAGTCTGTGGCTGGCTGGCACTGTTGGAATATTCGCTATTCTAGTGTTGGGCAGTTGGATGGGAACAGCCCGTAGCTTTGCGCAGTTGGAGGTGAGCTGCCAGCAGTGGTAGATGATATATATATGCCAGAGTTTTGAGAAGTTACTATAAGCGAACGATCTGGACTTGTGCCCGCCGGAAAAACGTAACTTGTAAAGATGGATGTCATGAATTGATATATATGATGACTTGCCAACATTATAACGGTAAATACATTGTTTGTTCTCTATCAAAATCTTTCATTTGGTAACTATGCCTATCAGTATTTAGTGCCTTCAGTAGTTAGAATCTTTTATTTAACTGGCAGTTTTGGGGCTCGCTGTATTGCAGTGGTCGGAGTAACGAAGATTTTGTGAGGTAAGTGATTCATGAAAGCTATAGGTTATTGTTAGTCAGGGCCATTCTTCTGTAGGGATTTTTGAAAGTCAGACTGCGCTGCGATAAAAATATTGTGCGTCAGTTTAGTGATGATCAGAATGAGTAAAGAGCAAACTGTTTCAGTACCGTGAATTTTGCTCAGCTGTTTGAAAATCAAATACCCTAGAAGTTTACCAGCACACTCATTCATAATTTTTCAAAGGGGGCGTTTCATAATATAACGGTTAAAAGCTCAACTCAGCGGAAAGTTCTGTGCAGAATAGGGCAGGGACTCCTTCGGTCCCTGGGGCTGTGCTCAGTTTTAACGATTTCAGCTGTTTCTCAGAGCCATTGACACTACTATCTATTCTAGTCGTCTTTGCAATGGTACGATAATTGAACTGAGGAAATAACCCCGGCTTTCCTTTTTTAAAGGAACATAAGGAAATGGAGATCAGGATTATTGATTTTTGTTTGTACCCTTCAATTTCTGTTTGCCTCGTCCGTAAAAGTCTGCACCTCTAGACACTAGCTTCGTTGACATCAGCGGCGCCTACATATGACTAGAAACGCTTCAGGTTTTGTGAGAGATCTTTCGATAATTTTCTGCTTCGACAACAGAAGCTGATACTTAGCGGTGTAGCATCTGCCTGAAAACCGAGAGGTCGCGGGATCGAATCCCGCTCGGATCACAGAAATTTTCAGTATGCCCCTAATTTATGCATCTCCAAGTGATGGCAGAAGTAGCCTGGAACGAAAGGGGGGTTTGAAGTCCACTTCAAACTGTAGATCCCCTTTCCTCAGTAGATTAAGTATGAAAAATTAGGGACACAAAAGTCGCCCAAGTGGCGTCCAATCGAACGACCTTCACTCGGAAAGTGACCTACAAGACATAATTAAGTTGTTAGTCTTCAGTCTTCACATAGAACAGAATGTATTCAGGATTTTTGAGAGTATTTCCGATATCCTTCCTTAAATGTATTCGGTGAATAAAATTATAAAGTACAGGTATGGATCACTATCGTAATAAAATAGGTTTTTGTACCATTTGGTGGTGAGCAGAGACGGCAATCGAAGCATTGACAAGTGTCGGAAAACACATCCGGCAACTGCTAGATGTGGTATAAAGGGAACCTGCGCTCTCGCCTACTGCACGACCTCACAGGGAGCCAGTAGCGCTTAACAAAAGAAAATAAAGTATGTGAAAACTTAAAATAACAATGAAATGTGATACGAGAGATTACATAAATGGAAGTTCACCGTAGTGTCAATCACTTTACATTTGCGTGGAAACAAAGAAAAGCGTAGAGACGTCAACCTTTACCGTGGAGACGGTAGCGTGGAAACCGTCGATGAGTTGCGTCAGTGGCGAAGAATATGGCGCGCTAGAGATGCAACGGCGAAAGGACGTCATCGGTCACCATGGACACAGGGATCGATGAATGGTGATCAGTTCCGCAGCTTCGGAAGTAATAAACCCAAAACTTGATGGTAAAAATGTATTAAGATGTGAAGGAATGTCTGATTACATGACAAATTTGTCGCACTTAAAAAAAAAAAAAAAAAACTATCTGAAGATTGTGCACTGGGAATTAGTCTGAAAAAGACTGTATTTACTGTTACATGTGTATGACTTAAAGTCATAGCAGGTACAATGATATTACTACCACCATTACAGTCTGTAGTGCGTCGTGCCGAAAATGCGAGCTAAAAAGAAATATATATTATATAATAAGAAAGAAGGATGCCATAAGAAAGATAATTTAAAATATTTTTCGGAATAAAAAGAAAAAGTGCAGAAAAATCGTTAAAAAGATCGAAGATATGCTTATCCCTAAAATTCGTAGACTTGTCAGTGCTCCAGTCGTCTCTGCTCACCACCAAGTGATATAAAATCATTGTTTTTTTGTTATGATCCCTGTTTTACTGCGCAAATGAACTATACAATTTTCGTACCTGCTACCGCCGAACGAGAGTTTTGTTGCATTCCGGAGACGAGGCATGATGATGATGATAGATACATGACCGAAACCGGTTGCCATTGACATAAGACTTGTAGTTTTTAGTGAAAATTGCAATCAAGAGTCATTATTGTTTCGAATTACCTGTTCAGATCGCTACTTTCTCCAATAATGTTTTCACAAATTATTAACCTATAGTTCTTGAACACATTCCTACAAAGAACTAAACTTTTCAAATTCCTCATTGAGGTAAGAGACGGTATAAGTATTGGTGTGTAAAACATTAAGGGTTTAACAGATAGATCCAAAATACCTCCAGCCGCATCTTCCTCTCTTTGTTAAAAGGCGCGAGGCGTACACGCAGTGAACAGAAGGTCTGTGGAATTTCCTTGTTTTGGAAGTTTCGTGACCGTGCAGCTACTGCTGCTGCTGCTGCTGTTTCGTGTGCCCCACCAGTGGGCTTCCAGACGCTTTCCACCAAAGTAAAAGACAGCGTTTGCTTTGATGTTTAAACTGCAGCCCTCCTTTGATCAGCGGCGCGAGGGATATTGCCGGAGAAACGGAATGAATGCAGGCGCGCAGGGGGGTTAAGCACGTCAGATGCCAAAAAGTATTATTTTTAAAGCGACCGGCCCCGGTGCCTTTGCTTCAACTTCTTTGCTTTGCCCTGCTTCCGGCTTCGGCGGCCTTACGGTCTCGCAGCGTCGGCGCAGTCATAAGACGTTAATTACAGCCGCTCTGACGGAGGGGGGAGGGATTCCAGACAAGGGCTTCCTCTGGGAGTAATGTTATTTAATCAGCATGCAGCTCCATTCTGGAGCCAATTAGTTTCAAAAAATTTCCTAACCGTATTCTGAAGTAAGGACTAAAGCCCAAATTACAGCCTCATTGTTCGAGCTGCGGGGGTTAAGAGAGATCATTGTCCTCCGGCGACAGAGGTCATAAAGTGTCAGACGCGCACTTCTCACAGTTGATAGTAACTGAGTGAAAAGTTCTCGAACTAAGGCAAGAATACTTTGCACTTCTACCATTACCGAAAGTCAGAAATAAAATTCATTGCAAGACATGCTATCTCAAGTTCCAAGGCCTTCAGCATCATTCCATTGCTCCAATATTTTTTATAGGACAAATGATTGATCGATACGTAAATGGAGCTAGAAGGAACATAATATTTGGCACAATGGAAAGTATCATTTGCCATACAGTCAGGACCGTTTAGACTCTTTCCCAAGAGAAATATCAGTTGGCGACCATCCTTCCTTAGACGTAAGCTCATACGTACTTTTTGAAAACATTTAACGTAGAAAACAGGTTTTTCTTACTGAAACCGGTAACCATAAAATAAACGTTTTATGCAGTCGAGACTGTTTACGTTCATTTTAATCGAAGCTTGTAAGTTGCCTTTTTGGGGGGCTCTTGATATGATCTTTAAAAACAAATTTAAATCTAGAGTACGTGGAAGTGAACTGTTTCTTTTCGTAGTACAATTATAAAAATATTCTACTGTAATCTAAATATTAAAAGAACAAAAAATTCATTTTCGTTGATGGTAATTCACGCGATCTTTAAAAACTTTCAGGGAAAACTTACTTTACTACACGAGGTGTAGTTAGAAAGTCTCGAGGATTTTCATTTTTTTAAATAATTTTATTTATTCGTCTACGGTAATGCCACCTGTTTCAAATTCGTCCCCGTTAGATATTATACAATTACGGTAGCGCATCTTCCAATCCTCTTAACGCTTCTGGTACTCGACCTCTGGGACAGGGCTTCGCTTTTTCAGGAATGCGCTTTTAATCTCACCGACGCTTGTGAAACGACGGACATGTTTAATTTTTGGGAACAGAAAAGGTCACACGAGGCCAATTCCGGTAAGCATGAAGGCTGGGGTATCATTAAATCGGCGTTTTCGCCTAAACTTCACGAACAAACAATGAAGTGTGAGCGGGTTCTTTGTTATAAAAGCCATGAATTGTTCCACATGTCTGCTTACCGTCTGTTCATGTCCAGGGGCGCCCAGGGCACCCGTGACGTTCAGCATCGCCTCCATCTTGGAAACACTTACACCACTCGTGGACCCTTGTTTTACTTCCAGCAGACTCATCAAAATCAATATTTAATATTTCTGAAACTTTGTTACCTTTTATTCTGTTTTTGTAGCAAAATGTATGCAAATTCTCTGATCCATTTTCAAAACAAAACTAGGAAGCAGACACGTGTAACTTTGAGGTCCAAAACAGCTGCCAGTGAACAGATCCGTTCCAAACATTTACGGGAAAAAATATCGAAAAGTAAAGGGAATCGAGCTAATACAAGCTGCGCAATTACAAAATCCCCGGCACTTTTTGAGCACACCTAGTATGTACTGGATGTTACAAAAGGGACACAGGTGAAAATATACGGTAACAGTAAGAAAAACGTTCCAGTAAACATGGATCGGCAAACATCCGGTTGCGTGTTAATTGTCGGTGTGTGGTCATGACTTGCCACTGACTTCAGTCTGAAATATTTTCCTTATTTAGTGGAAATGTATTTGGAATGTAAGCTTTGCGACTTTCACATTTAATTTGAAACAAATTTGAACGATCCGCAACAGTGGGTGGCACATGGATGATGGGCACAGGCTCATCTTACAGCTGATGTTACATCTAGCGTACCAATATGTTCTAAGATGAATAGGTCAAACACAGCCGGTATCTATGCCCCCAGGTCACCTGGCGTCAGTCTATTGGGTTTTCTGTCATGATCAGTTCAGAAGCGTGGTGTATGTCACTACCGTTGATACTGTTGAAGCACTGGAACAGCGAATTGTAAACTGTCGACAGGATTTACGAGATTATTATTGGGTGGAGGTATTTTAGGGAATTTTACCAGCGACCTTACCTTGGTGATAACAAGGTTCTAGTCAGATCACTGAAGTTCAGATTTGTCGGGATTCGCAAGCACTTGGATGGGTGACTAAGTGGGCGTACCTAATGCTGTTGGCAAGCGGGGTGCACTCAGCCCTTGTGAATTGAGGAACTGCTTGGCTAAGAAGCAGGGCTCTGGTCACGACAACTGGCAATGGCTGGGAAAGCGGTGTTCTGAGGATGAGACGCCAGTCGGTTGGTATCTTTGGGCCTTCCGAGGAAAGTTGGGACGAAGTTTTGAGAAATGGGTGTGCCACTGCAGAGGCCACACGTGAACACACCTCATTTAACAGCTACGACTGAACAGTAGTTCGTAAATTGCTCAGGTAGTATTTTATTTCATACAGAGGTAGGCTTTAGTTGAAACTTGTACCCAAGTCTCCTTTGCTTCTTGCTGTCGAAGGCACGTAAAACCCTAACGTGGTGGTGGTGGTGGTGGTGGTGGTGGTGGTGGTGGTGGTGGTGGTGGTGGGAGGAGGAGTCAATAAACAAAGCAGCAAAAATGAAGATGATAATCTGAACAAGCAAGAGGTAATATATCGTATCAAACGACTTGAATTAGTTGAAGCAACCAGAAAGAATTATACTCCAGAACTCCAGAAGAGACATCGATGAGACACTACGAAGTGCTCGAGTTGAGAGAAAACTGAGTACACGGTAGAAATCATGGTGTGTGAATAAAATTTTGCCATGTAAAATAAATGAACAAATAAATAAATAAAATACGGCAACCAGAAAATATTCCACAAAAATCACGAAACTTAAAACGATGGATATCAAGTACGAAATCGTCCATTACACAACAATGAACGAATTAGTCTTGATGAAAGAACGAAATTTAAATGCTGAAAGTTCTTTAAGAACCTTCAGCCAATTTTATAACAGATTTCAGCTAGAAGTAAAAGATTGCCTGGTGATGATAATCGCAAGTTTTGGTTGTAGAGCAACTGAAGTAATTAATATTTCTCCGCACACTGCTTATCTACTACACTGTGATAAGCTTGCGAATGATTATATGGAATTACAAAGATGAAAATCAATTAGTGTTGTGCAGCAGCATAATGTAGAGGGTTCAGTACGAAATATTGGACAAATAAATCGCGAAACCCTGAAATTGTTAGTGAAACATCTGACTGAGAGTGTATGTTCACATGGATCATTCGTCATTGTGTCAGGAGAAAAATATCCACATATGTCACAAACAAATTGTATGCTGCAATTCTATGAGAAAAAATCATTCTGGGCCCTGCACAATAACAACGACAAAAGAAGAAGAACAGCGGCTTATTTGACTTCGTCACTTTTCTGCGCCCCCCCCCCCCCCCTCCTCTTTCCAAGAGGCCCACTTGTAGTCATTCCATCTGCCGAGATCGATCTCGCCAAGATCGATCTCGCCAAGATCGATCTCGCCAAGATCGATCTCGCCAAGATCGATCTCGCCAAGATCGATCTCGCCAAGATCGATCTCGCCAAGATCGATCTCGCCAAGATCGATCTCGCCAAGATCGATGTTGACATGTGAATTGTGTGCCAGAAGGTATTTTTCATTGTATCACGTATTAGGGTTCTTAACCGTTCCATTCGCTTGTGCCTTGGTTCGCGTTGATGCCTTTGGTCGTGCTCCAGCTAGATTGATCTTGTCTTCGTGGTCTCTGCGGGAGAGATACGTAGGGGCCTGAAATATTTCTGGATGACCCGCTTAATACTGTTTCTTCAGACTCTGGAAGTAGGTCCTCGTAAAATAGTTGGCGTGTGACAAGCGTCTGGCACTACAGGCTATTCAGCATCACTGTGACGGACGCTCTGTCACCGACGAGACTAAGCTGTGACCAATCATGCTGCTCTTCTTTGAATGCGGTCTGCATCCCCTTTTAGCCCTGTTTGGTATGGGTCCCAGACACTTCAGGAGTATTCTAGAATGGATCTCACATGTTCTGTAAACACTGGCCACAGTAGGCTGATTGCACTTTCTCCCTGTCCTACCAATGACCCGAAGTACACCACTAGCTTTCTCTACGACTGAGTCTTTGAGAGCATTCAATTTCTTATCTGTAGTAATTGCATGGATCGACTGTGTCTGCTTCTCATCATAGGATACTATACCATTTGTCGTTTGGTGAATACGTTATTGCAGCTAGTGGGCTCAAACTCAAAAGTTGATCTAATTGTGTACTGCTCACTCGCTTTTTTGGATTTTAGCTTTGTGTGTGTGGGATTATCGTAAAAGCTTTTACGATGGCACCCGCGTGGATTCAACAAACAGTAGCGCCAGTTGAAGATCAGACTTTTATTTATTTCTTCAGTTGTCAGGCGATGTTGTTACACGCCCTTTGTACGGGTGCAATAAAGTTTCACAGAATTCTCAAATGATCAGACGTGGATATGCTTGTTATTTTATTTGTAGCGAACTCTGTAAACAGCGGCACAGCATTAAAAACAGACCGCTGCTGCGTAAGCTGACGCACGTTCTGCGGCCGCTGCTCGCCGCGTTACTGCAGCTTATGTATTTGTTCAACGGGACTGCAGAAACACTGACTTCATACAAGCAAACAAACGAGGTGACGACTCGTGGTGCCGTCATAATGTTTACCTCGTCTTCGCAGTATCGGAGGCTGACATTTTCGCCAACGGACAGAGTAAAATACATAGAAAAATATCAAACTGCAATTTCTCCTTATTGTTAAAAGTAAGGATAGGAATATCGCAATGAAAACAGTCGATTCAGTCTGTTGTTGGAAAACAGTAGTCCAGTGCAGTTGTAGTTTTATGTCTGGGTTGATTTACTCATTCTTTTGAGTGAAACCAATCTACGGGAGCAGCCGAATGAAAACGAGCAGTTCACTCGGTTGTAACTTTACGCATCGGTTGGACTATTCATTGATATTTTCACCAAACTCAGGAAGCACCCAAATGAACACTTGATTCAGATGGTTTTAGTTTTACGGAACCATAGAATTATTATTGATTCATTTGTTTAGAGTGAAAGAAGTTTGTGGGAGCTACGAATGAAAACAGCCGACGCAGTCCACCGTCTTGAGCTATGAGCAGAAACATCCCATCCCTTTGCCATTGCTGAATCACTATTGTTGACTGCCCTATGTAATCTCCTGTCTTTACTGTTATTACTTTTCTGATATATTGCTTTTTATTGAGTACCAAGAAGTAACTATTAATTCAGTTTTTCGTCCATGTTTATGAACAGTCGATTTCTTAGTAGTGAACTTTTGTGTCTGGATCAAAATGCCAAAATGCTCAATGGCGTGGGAATTGAAGAAATCAGTGACTGCATGAAAAGTCGTTCTCAAGATAAATTCACTGCAGGTACACATTATCTCTAAGGCTGATACAAACTATATTAAATAAATTCAAAGATAATTTGTCATAAAAAATTACTTTCCTTAAGTGGTAGTATGAACTTAAATACAAGTAGCTTAGTCACCAAACAATGACAAAAATTATCTTTTATGCGTTCTGTTCGTCACTTCAGCATTTAATAAAATAGATTTATCGGTTTTTTAAACAGATACGACGCCATTTGACTGTATTGTTCGTTATTTAAATACGACTCAGATTTCGGCCTTTTATGCCGTTTTAAAGTGATTGAGCTTATTGTTTGTCGTTAACATACACTGCAGGGAGTCAAGCTCAAAATGGGCCATAAATTAAGAAAAATATTCACCGCCCCCTATCCTCCTCCCATCCCCCCTCCCCGAAATGCCAGATGTAATATCGTCATCCTGTAAAAACCCGACATTCTCCCACTATTACTTTCTTATCTTTTTACAAGATGATTATTTTACATGTGACATTTTGTGGGGAGCGAATGTTTTTCTTAATTTAAGGCCAATTTTGCGCTTGATGTCCTGCAATATATCTTAATGACATAAACTCAATCACTTGAAAATGACATAAAATGCCGAAACCTGGATCGTAATTAAACAACAATGCAGTCAAATGTCGGGGGTGTCCATTCAAAAATTACTGTATGAGAATTACTCCAGATTTATTGTGATTGGTGCAAACCAGCTGGAAGTGAGAGGCAGATCATCAGTGAATTTAAATAAAGGAGTAATAGTTCATTATTTAAACGTAAATTTATAATGTAGCACCAGTTATTAGTTTCTTTTAACAACCGAAAAATTATATTTAGTGCCGGAACTAAGAGAAAGTATCGCGTAAATGGTACAATATTCTGGCAAACCATGTGAAAATACATGTCTTCTTATAATCCCCAGAGTCTGGAGATGGGTGTAGAAAAGCAAGCAAGCAAGCAGGTCTGGGACGAGAAACGGTAACGTCTTAGTGCTGAGGGGAAGCGACCCAGCCTTTGGACAACAGTTCTGAGAGTGACTCCAGTCCACTGAGGGCGCTCTGGTCACATGTTTGGAGTGGGTAACTGCCTAACCACGAGGGAAATATCTAGTGCAGTGAGGAGTACACCTACAGTGCATGTGCTTATGCTGTCTGTCTTTGCGGTATATGTAAAATTGTCTGGTGGCCGATAGCTATGCGAATGATAAAAAAACAGCTGTACAATTTAGCAATGCAAGTGTTAAACTGGACCTGCAATATGGCTGTAACAATACGTTCGCTCATCGGCGCCCCCTGAGCGCACCCTCTCATTTTCCTTGTTGTTCTATCAATAGTGATGTTGATTACAGTACACCAACCCACATCGGTGATGTCTTTCCAAGCATTACGTCTGCAGGTGCGGTATTCATTATCACATAGTGGTGGACGTCTGTCCTTCCTAACACTAGTTTGAGAGAATCTTGGCAGGATGCAGCACCTTCCAGAATCGCTGATTCGAAAACTGTCAGATATTTTCCTAGGACTGAGGAGAATCAAGACAGTCTTGTATGTACTTGATGATCTGTAGACAACTTTTGCGGGGTTTAACTGCCAGTGCAATGGCGATATGTACAAAATACTTTTTGCCGCTGAAATTGTCGTCTGCAGAAAACAAAGGAACATGGTGCTTCCACACCGGCAACAGCAGCAGTTCGACCGGTAAATTCAGTGATGGACAGGCTGTCCAGTTAGGATTGCTAGGAAGAATACACGCAGTGCTGTTCTGGGAACCATTGGAACATCTCTCTTGGCGATGGACCTGCATGACAGCTGTACATCATCGCGCCAGGAATGGTGCCTGCGTGAATACATATTTCGACAGGAATTTCTCGGGTGTCATGTATGAAACAGATGCCACCGCCTCATGCTTACGGGACTCGAATGGACACCTGTGAGGAGTCGGCGGTGTCAGCGTCATGCGTTGAGTGGCGGGGTGTGTTTATTAGCGATTTTTTGTTTCAACTATATTCTATCGACTTCACTGACCAATAGGATGATGTGGCTTAAAGAAAAAAACCTACCCATACATCTAAAGAATATCTAATTAATTAATTTGCATAAATTTTGTGTATCAGCGGGGTGTTAGCGGTACAATAGTTAAGGAGAGGGTGTGTGTCAGTGGGTGACATGGAGCAGAGTAGCATGTTAAGTGTCGAACACAACGCTAATTTGCACAAGTTTTATGTAAACCGGAGTACGATAGTTTAAGGAGATGGGTGACAAAAAATGAATGCGCCAGAAATGGCGTTCAAAAGCATGTGAAATTCGAAAAGTGTACCAGAATATTGTGGGAGGACATAACTAATTACTTAGTTTGGTATCAAAGGCGGTACAGTAGTTTGAGATGGGGTTGACATGGAAAACTACTTAATAGAACTATAGGTTCAGTGCCAACAAACGACCATACATTAGGTTAAAACACTCAGAGTACAGTGCTGAACATTAGGCTATGCAACATGTTTGGACCATGTAATTACTTCTTAAAGACCTACATGTTTCCAAACAGCAAGGAATGAAGAGCATGAGAAATCCAACCCCCCACAAACTGAATTTTTTTTAATAAATAAACAATATACCCTTGAATTTCCTTTTAAAAGATCCTTCGTCTCCACCATGAGACCACCACCTTGGATTACATCACAGAAGGGATTAAACACCCTCTGGTGGCAGTACTGTGTACTAGGTCAGTTGGACTCCGGACCTCAGGGTGAACACACTTGGTAGTGGTACTGCCTCTAATTGTTTAAAGACACTTACGTCCATCCTATCGAGCACAGTCAGAGTCCTTTCCCAGACAATTCGTAGGAGAAGGTGGCGGTCAGATGACTTAGGTTAGTACAGGTAGTCCAAGTGCCCTTTTTTCCCCGCCATTTTCTCAGTTTAGTGAAGGTAGCCATGGTATGATTATTGTCCTGATGGAACTTCCCGCCATTTTCTGTTGGACGGGTGGGGATTTACCAGTGGGTGGGAGGCTAATTAATAGATCAATTTAATTAAGTAGTCAATCAAATTGATAAGAGTGAGAGGAGATCTTTCAGTAACTCAGACCTGAAACTGTACCTGCAGTAGCGAGGGGGGTGGGGGAAGGGCGAGAGGGCAGGGGAGCAATTGGTTAAGTACCTGTCAATGGTAGGAGAACAACAGGTTTGGCCATGGGTGCATACCTGTCCCTGATGTAGGCAACCTGCACTAACAAAATGCGCTACAAATGGACTGGCCCTACTACTATGTTGTTGTTGTTGTTTGTGCTTACCGGTTTTTCGTGTTAAGCGTTTTCGAGGGGGAAAAAAAGAAAGTTGTTCACTGTATCATTAATTGGGAGGCACTGACAGGTTCAAGACGAAACATGTGGATACAGTGCATTTCCCACTTGGTCTCCTGTGGGGAATCTCGCTCGCTATCGGAAACCAGGAGGGGTCTCCTGGTAGCGGGTTGCGGCTTTTACGCTGCGCAGTGCAAGCAAGTGCGGACCCCTGTGAATATTGCACTCGCTGCAGGGTGGGTGCAGTGCGCGGCTCGGTTGCATACAGTGCAGGCAACACTGCGCCAGCCTAGCACACTGCAGGCCATTAATGATTCACGCACTGCGAGTTTCGCCGTCCAAACAATCATCTGTTATTTATATGCGCCCTTTCATGCAGAAAAGCAAACAAGAGTACTTATCGTTGGTGTGTCATACCGTATATTCCAACTGACGCTGTTTTATTCAATCTGTCGGCTCGTTGAGTGCTATTTGAGTTTACCAGGACAATAATAAACCTTTTCATTTGAGATTAGCGCTGTGTGCCAGGGCTGCAAACGTAGCGACTAAATAATATATCGTATATATTCGCTGCTGTCGCGACACACACCCAATACAATGTACTCGTTACTACCGCAAAGTAAATTCATATGCCATGATTGACTGGGAGCCCCTCACTAGTGATGCTCAGCGGCTGTTTGCAAGTTCTTTCAACTGGACGTCACACAGGCTACTATGTCGTTTTTAACCTATCCCAGTAATACTAAAGCGAAAGAAACGAAATAAATTCCGAACCATGTGTGGTTCCTGGCATACCTCATCGAGAGGTGAAGGGTAGTAAAAAGGCAGGCAGAAAAA
This sequence comes from Schistocerca gregaria, assembly GCF_023897955.1. Classification (NCBI taxonomy): domain Eukaryota; kingdom Metazoa; phylum Arthropoda; class Insecta; order Orthoptera; family Acrididae; genus Schistocerca; species Schistocerca gregaria. Next base: position 542,677,091 of record NC_064922.1, on the reverse strand, counting down.
TTGCGGTGTCGGACAGGGATTCGATACCGCGACCTTATGGTCACTAGCCTCGTACTTTAGCGTATACTTTTCTTTGTTGTTAGGTATATTCGGCATTTTTTCGTTTGCATTTCTATGCGGATATCGCAGACACCTCAAATTCCATCGATTCCAACTTCAATATGTTTTGTTTTTTTCTGTTTTTGATTACACAACTTGGCCAGTCTTCGGACTGAAAACGCAGAGCTACCGTGTAGGGCTACTAGAGCAATCGTTTCTCAACCGCCGCACGTTGATCTGTCACGAATAGATGTTAGGTGTTTCGCGAGATTTTTAATGTCTTTTAACATTCCGCAGATAGAATATCGAGAACACACACAAATTATAGCAAATAGTTTCTTGGAGTAAATTGATTTGCAAGAAATCGTCCATCATTATAAGTGCGACGAACAAATGCTTTTAATAGTCCCAGACATATTGAAGAGCTATCACAAAAGTGTCGTTTTGGCATGATTTGTTTAAATGAAGTGGCGGGTTATAGTACGTCGACATGAACTGAACACCAGGTAAACGGTTACTCAGAAAATATCGCTTTGTTTCAGGTGACGTAGTAAAATTGTGTAAATGGTCTCGAGTAAATGTAACTTCAGGAAAACCTCTATCTTCCGCAGTCGAAAAGGGTTGGAGGCATTTTACAATTTTAACAGTAATCATTTTTCGTAGCTGTACTTTATTCACAGGTTCTTTTAGAAACTCCAAGAGGCTTGCCTGGCTCTCAGATCGTACAACAAACAGACTGCTGTAATATACAATTAAAATTGGTAGGCACTGGTATAAAGCTATAACCACAAACTTACAGCGAGTTTATGTGATAGCTCTAAGCTTGTGGTTATAGCTTGATACTAGTGCCTACCAATTTTAATTGTACATTACAGCACTGAGGATAGTCACTAAGTGACCGAAAATCAATTTTGCTGACAAAACAACAAAATACGGCCAATGCTGATTTTCCTTCCAATTCTATCGGCTGCTCGGCCGTGGTGCACACAACACGCCATGGAGTTGCCAATCAATGAAGTGCATTATTTCAGTGTATTGGTAGTCACTGCAACCGACGCATACGGATATTATGCATTCGCAAATCGGCATTAGACGCCATACCTTAACTACTTTCAATTCAAAACCGAAAAGGGATGAAAATGCAACTGAGTTACCTGGTAGCCTCTATTAGTACGTATCTCAGGCCGTTGTACAGTGTTACAAATTGTGCCTTCACCATCAAGTCGCTATTCGAGCCATGGACAAACGCAGTACTTTCCGCTGTTTTTTCGACAATCCCTATCACGGTTAACGAAGCTATTTCACGCGCGTTCGCTTTCGTAAATAAAATTGTGTGATTCGCAAGCCATGTAAAGCCGACGAAGGTCGCTGGAGAACGCAAATAACGTCAACCAACTCGTTCCAAGTGCGCCATCTCTCGTGACATATGATATCTCGTCCGCGTTCACGTGAGCGTTAGCTGCCTCGTCCTGTTGTAGCGTCGCAACTTCTTCCGAGCGTACGTTGGTTTTAGGATAGCTTGCTCCGTGTAACTTCGGGGGCTGACATCTAGCGGCCTATCCGGGAGACACATGTGCATCTGTCACTGCCTGCCGTGGGAAAGCTATTCAGTGTCTCTTACTGAACGCCTACATTCACCACTTACAAGAACTTAAATATTATTCAGTCATTTCCAAAATCGATGCACTACCTTTTGTTATGCAGGAGAAGAGTGTACACAAAATCTCAATATTGTAACTATCATAGTTTCGGAGGTAAAGAAAAATACGTAAAAAACCAAAAACCGTCACTTAGGGAATTCAGTTACGAACTATAATAGCTCATCTTCTGGTATCATTTGAAAACATAAACAGAACTCTGAGTGTGCAGAATTAACTGAGATTTTCATATTAAAACTTTAATTATTATTCATTTTCGTAATATAAAAATCAGACAATTATTATTTGTGTCTAATATTGTTATGTGAGCCTGTGAGTAAATGAGTGTGTGTACTTATTAGGATGGGGCCCCTCCACGCCTACACCAACGTGGTGACCAAACCAAAAGTTCTACTGTCACCTCCGTAAACATGTTAGTTTTTTGAATCAGGCGTCACAGGTTGCTAGCTGTGATGTTGTCCATGCGTCTGGGTAAGATTACTCATTAACATGGTCCATCAGGAGATAGAAGTGGTCGAAAACGATTGAAAGGTAGCGGTTGCAGGGGCAGAGAAAAAAAAGTGCCAAGGCAAGAGCCAAGGGAAAAAATCTCTGCGACAGTAGGGCGGGTAGTAAGGGCAGTAGCTGCTTGCTATCTGCGGCAGTGCATGCAAGGTGTGGTTGTGTTAGTTCGAGGTATCGTGCATCATTACCTTTGTCGTTGTTGGAGCTTATAGCGGCGCTTGCTGCGGTTGCTGCATCCCTGCAACAGTTCAAGGTCGTTGTAGATTAGTGGGCGATCGGTCATAGATCGGCTCACAGACGGTGTAGGGGATGTGTGTGGCTGGTTTGCGTGCTGTGTACAGTTCGGTTTCCCTGCGGTTGCCTGATTTTCGGCTGGTTGCTCATCTGGGTTCCCAGTAATAATTGTGTTGCAGGGGCTCGCCAGTACTGTCGTGTTAGCGTTCTATGGACCATAGATGTTTAGTTCCTAGCCAGTAATGTCTTTGGTCTGTTATGCTTCCATCTATGGTTGTGGTCGTAGTTACCCAGAGAAAGGATAAACGGGTTGCGCGAGTCTCTCGTGTTATTGTACAGTCGGGTGGAGAGTTTTTGGAATACCTGCAAGATAGTATCTAGCCGGTATTCCCGGTGAAGGTCCGCGATGCGTGTGTAGCGCGGAGCGTTGCTTATGATTTTGAGTACTTTGTTCTGTATGAGCTGCAGGCGTGTTGGCGCAGCGTATCCCCCAGACAGGGGCTGCGTACGTCATCAGGGGTCTAATAAGTGTCATGTACATGGACCTAGACACCCTCCTGTTCAGTGTGCTACTCCTGTTAAGCATAGGGTAGAGTTGTTTGAGCCTCGCGTTAGCTTTGTTGGTCGCGTGTTGGATGTGGTCCCCCCCCCCAGAGTAGTTTCCTGTCCAGCCAGACACCGAGGTATTTGACATTCTCGCGGAAACGTATTAGGCGTGTGTGTAGTGTTATTGGGTTGCGGTGCTGGTGTTTGCGCAGTTGCTTCGGTCTTCTAGTGAACAGAACGGCCTCGCACTTGTCGACGTTTACTCTAACACGCCATTTCACCAGCCAAGGCTCCGCCGTTCTGAGTGCAGTCTGTAGTCGTGAGTTAATGTTAGGCGGCTTCCAATCTTGCGCGAGGATGGCAGTGTCATCCGCGTAGATTGCTACCGTCGTGTTACGTGTAGCTGGGAGGTCGTTAATGTAGAGGTTAAACAGTAAGGGCCCTAGGATACTTCCTTGGGGTACTCCTGCCTGTATACCATGTCGTGTCGATTGTTTGCCCTGCACGTCGGTGTTGAAACTCCTGTCCGTGAGATGTGAGTGTATGAGACTTACGAGCCCGTCGGGGAACCCTGCGTCACTAAGTTTGCCATAGACTATTGAAAGCCTTTTCGATGTCCAGGAACACCGCCCCAGTTGCCTTATTTGTGTTGTATCCGTGTGTTATGTATTCAACGACGCGGAGGAGTTGTTGTGTTGTTGAGTGGTGATTCCTGAAACCGAATTGCTCCGGTCTCAGGGTGTCATTTGTGATGCAGTGCCTGGTAAGTCGTTTAAGTATTACCTTCTCAACGATCTTGCTGAGCGCGCTCAGCAGACTGATGGGTCGGTAATTTTGTGGGAGGGAGTGGTCTTTCCCCGGCTTCCTGAACATCAGGACCTTGGCCGTCTTCCAAAAGGCGGGGAAGTGTTGGTGCTTGAGTATGGCATTCGTGATGTGTGTTAAGTATTCTACAGCTTTGTCCGTGAACTCTTGGAGGACACGGTTTTGAATGCCATCGTGACCAGGGGCCTTCCTAGCGGTGGTATGCATGATGGCCCATTTGATCTCTGCTGTACTAGCTTGTCGGATGTTGTTGCGCGCTGGTTGGGCCAAGATGAGTGTGACCTCCTGGTCCGTAGCAAGTGTGAACGCTGGGTCTGAGGGATCCAGGTTCGGTGTGAATGACGCTGCGAGTGTGAGGGCCATCAGTTCCGCTTTTTCTTCCGCAGAATATGCTGGTCCGTCGGGCCCTTGTAGCGTGGGGGTGTACAGTTTCTCCCTGGTGAAGTGTCGGGCTAGCTGCCACACACCAGGTCGCGTGTTGTCCAGCCCTTCAAGTTTCTGGTCCCACTGTTGTGTTTTGAATGTTTGTATTTTTCCCCGGATTATACCCTGGAGCCTGTTAATGTGCTGTCTGAAGTGCTGGCGCCTGGTATGCTGCCAATGTCTCCTGAGGCGGTTCCTCATTGAGATTAGGCCCAGGATTTCCTGGGGCAGGGCTGCACTGTGTTGTTGTGGCGTGCGTATTGGTATGGTTTCGGCTATTGCGTCCTGGACGGTGCCGGTGAGGGTTTAAACTGCCTCGTCAATTTGGGCTGTCTCGTTAACCGCGTGGGTGGGTAGGATGCGGCTGTCAAGCGTTTCCTTGAACTGGGTCCAATTCGTGCGCCTGTAGTCTAACATCCTGCGTTGTTCCATGTGCTGCAGTGTTTCTTCAATGTACAGTAAAATGGGTTGCTGATTTGAGGGCAGATCGTTTTCAACAGCAACTTTGAGTGTCGTTGTTATGCCCTTGATGAGGGCCATGTCTAACACGTCTGGCCTGTGTCCCCTCCGGTAGGGAATGTGCGTCGGTTCGGTCGGCGCTAGTGTGTTGTAGTTTCGTCCTAGTGCGTGTTCGTATAGTTTCTTGCCGTTGGAGTTTCGTATTCGTGAGTTCCAGTCCGGGTGTTTTGCGTTAAGATCTCCAGCGGCTATTACGCGCAGTGATATGTTGAGTATTGCGCTGATGTCGCGTGTTATAATGTTTTTAGGCCTGTTGTATACTGACACCAGTGTAGTGTAGGCTCCGTTGAACTTGACCCTGACGGCGGTTGCCTCTAGTTTTTTCAAGTTCAGGGAGTACTAGGTTTGTGTGTTCTATGTCTTTGTGTATGATGAGTGCTGTTCCACCATGACCTGAGCCGTCCGGTCGGTCGGTGCGATAGACGCAGTAGTCGGTGAAGCTTAGTTGGTTGCGTGGTTTGAGCTTAGTTTCGCTCAATAGTGCGATAAGGATACCCTTACGCTCCATGAGCGCGGCAAATTCCGCCCTTTCGTTGTTGATCCCGTCTGCATTCCGGAACAGGATCTGTGTTAGTGTTCGGTTGTTTGCGTTGGGGGAGGGGTGTGGCGTGTTATCCATGTATGGGTGTAAACAGTGTGGTGAACGCTGTTTTTATGGCGGCTCAGTACAGCCCAGGTTGAGCAGACGTGAGCTGTGTGAAGAGTGTGGCGACGGCCGCCGTGATCTTGTTAAAGATCTGAGTGGTCCCAATAAACCCTCAAATGTTTTGTTGGTGTTGTGTGTGTCGGCTTGTGGCTCAGTTGTGGTGTAGGCGGCCGCTGGTGCGGGTGTTGGCGTTATGTGTGGGCTGGCGCTTGTGTTGCTGTTATGTGGAACATTTTGAGGTGCCTGTGTGTGAGACGTGGTGGGGGGTGGTGTAGTGTGTGTGTGTGTGTGTGTGTGTGTGTGTGGTGTGTGTGTGTGTGTGTGTGTGTGTGTGTGCTGGAGTTGCTGGCTTCCTGACTGTGTGTCTGTGTGTCATCGTTTTGTTGTCGCTGGGTATTTTGTTGTGGTGCACTGGTGCACGTGTTCCCGTTCCTGTTTGCACGTGTACGCCTACGCCTTCTCTGGTGTTTAGGTTCTGTGTGTGTGTGTGTGTGTGTGTGTGTGTGTGTGTGTGTGTCATGTGTAGGTTCGCAGGCAGTGGCTTCAGGGGGCGGGGTTGTGTTGTTTTTGGGGGCTGGTGTTGGTACCGGTGTGGTTGCAGTTTCGTGTGTTGGCTGAGACGACTTTGTTGTTGTCGCAGCGGTTATTTTAGGTGCGTGTGCTGAGCGCAGAAGTTCCGCGGCCTGCTCCGCTCCTCCAGGGCGTGAAGCCATGGCGAACGACACTCCGTTCCTTACAGGGTTAGGTGCGGGCCGTGAACGTGTTATGACGTTGGGTGGCTTTGACTGTTGATTTTTCCGCCTCTGCGCCTCTCTGTATACGTTGCAGCCCCTGTAATTGGCCGCTTGGCCTTGGCCACAGTTGGCCCAACGGTGTATGTTTTCTTGGATGAGAGTACATACGCTGGATGCGTGTTTGCCAGCGCATCCGCGGCAACGGGGTGCCAGGCCGCAGCGGTGGGCCGAATGACCGAACCGCTGGCAATTGTTACATTGTTGCGGGACCTGTGGCGGTTCGTATATTTCTACCCTTACGTCCATCCGCAGGAGGCTTCTTATCTGCAGAAGGCCGCCGGAGGCGGCCGTGTCGGCCATCTCGACCAGGTAGTGTGGTAGACGGTGGTTGAGAGCGGAAGCCTGTCATCCTGGATGCACTTTTGCACTCGAAACCTAGGAAATTGAGCGCCACTTGTACTGTGTCGTTTGGGGGTACTGGGATCCACTTCCTTTACCACGTACTGCTGTGTCCGTTCTTCTGCGGTCCTGTACGTATAATGTTCGATCCCCTTTTCTTTGAGGAAGATAAGATCTTTATATTCAGTGCTAGTAGATACGTACAGTGAGACCCTATCCCCAGAGTACTTCGTGTGTAGAGTGCAAGGTGAGTGTCTTTCCGCAAATGTTGTGTTGAGGACGCTGAGGTCCCCGTAGTTCTGTATTACGACTGGGGGAAAACCAGTCTTCTGCTGTGCGGGCGTAGCTGCGGTTGGTTCTTGTGTGGTGTTGCTGACCGCAGGTCGGGTCGTGATTGTTGTGTTGGTGTAGGTAGCAGCGCCTTTCGGCTACCTTGCGAGTGTGGTTGCTCGCTTGTTTGCGTGGTGTTTTTCTGTTAGCGGCGTGGGCCCTCCACCTGCCAGGGACCAGTGTAGTGTTGTTCTGTGTCCGCATCTGCAGCTGTTGGCTCCGCCGCTGGAGTCAGCTGCCGCAGTGGGATAGTGGTACAAGTCACCAGTTGCAGGTGAATGTAAGGTTATGTGCAGTGTGCTTGTGCGCGTGGGGGAATCACTTGGGCCGCAGAGGTCGGTTATCAATCGACGCTGGCTCAGCAGTTCCTGCGCTTGCGCAGCGATCTGCCGGTCCTTGTCGGCCAACACATACTCAATGGCGGCAAGCGGGACGCTGACGTCGACTGGAACAGCCGACTCCAGCGCCTCTTTAGCTGCAGCCTTGCTGTGGGTTAGGGCGGGGGAAACACCGGCGGAATCTTGCCATCTTCGTGTTTAGAGGAGCTTTATTTGGTTTGGGTGGGCACGACAATTATGCTTCTTCTGACAAGAAAAGGCTATAAGTAGGTCCTACAGAAGAGGGGGGAGTGTCCTACGACCTAGCGTGCGCCGTTGGTGCAGTGGCGCGGCACCTAAAGGAGGTGCGGAGAAGAGAAGTGGCCTACAGTACGCGGGGTGGTCCGACGTGAACGGGCCCCTGGCACTGATCAACCCTAGCACAGAACGAGATAGTCTCGCTAGGTTTGCAACCGAGGTTACGAGTTACTGTGAGCTTCTCCGCGAGCTACGCGACTTTTCGACGAAAGGGAGCAAGCTCAACCTTCCGCCGATCCACCGAGCGCTACTGGCGCTTCGAAAGGGAGCTCTCTGTAGAGCAGAGCGGTCAGCGAGGCCTAAACCCCAATAGCTACCGTTGCACCGGCCTTCACTGGCTGACAGCTCCTTCCGCAGAGACGGCAGGAGCGCGTCTTGAGTGTGTGTACGTGGGACATATGTTGAATTATATTCCGTCTTAAGTAACCTGCAAGAGTTGCACAAGCCTGTCGTGGGAAAATGATCCTTGGGGATTTACCCACTTCTCTGATAACCTATGTCTAGGTGTGATTGCTATCGTAACAGATCAGCCAGAAAGTCTGCTAGAGTAAAATCTGCATCTAAAGAATATTTCCAGAATTATTGTCTTTTCGTTTTCCTTTATTAAACGTTACTTTAATATTTTCATGTCAGATTGACGTAAATGCGTCTGTGTATAAGGATTGGTGCAGACCAGCTTTGGTGAGAGTATGGTCACGAACGAGTATTCTGACTGGCAGTCAGTATGGTCAGCCAATCAGAATTGACAGTTCCCGCCCATTACCTGATAGATATACTGGGAGGGCGGCTGGAAGAGAGAAGTCGCTCGCTAGCTTTGAACGCGGACGATCATGTTACTAGTGCCGGTAAAAATGTGCAAGATGAAGAATTACATAGTGTTTCAGTTACTGGTGAGCTAAGTCGATAGTAGTTGTTGAGGACTGCTTAGCGAGGTTTTGACTAAATCTGTTGGACAGATAGTCACGTGTGTAAATTTGGCCTTCATAGTACCTGCGTGGCATGTTTCAGTATTCAACCCCTAAACATTTTTGGCGAGCGGTTTCTCTTTTAGAAATCCACAAGAAGGACCGAATGTAATAACTCTTCAGTGGTGAAATTGACTGTGAAACGGTATTTAATTTGGGTCGGGTTTGGACAGATTTCTGGCTGCTGTGCGTGTGAAATGTGTGTTAATCATGAACTGTAAGGTAATAAACAATAGTTTAAATGTGGACTGAATAGTACCCTTTCTTTGGTTATCAAGGACAAAATAAACATTATTGTGTAGAAATTTCGTACATTATTATCCAGAAGCTAATCCATTTCTTTACGGGCCGATAAAATTGAGTGACAGTTTCACTACAGAACTTCCTTTCATAACTAAAGTTCTGCGGCCTCAATAATTATAGGTATTAAGTGGTGCTTTTTTTTATCACCGCTGCTTTTAAATCGTCTTGTATGTATCTACGTTAGCGAGTGAAGGGACATCGATCAGACGCCGTTCTGAGGTAGTGGACTTCAAATTTGAACAGGACGACGAACGACGAAGCCGGCCGCTGTCACCGAGCGGCTCTAGGCGCATCAGTCTGGAACTGGTACGGTGGCAGGTTCGAATCCTGCCTCGGGCGTGGTTGTGTGTGATGTCCGTAGGTTAGTTAGGTTTAAGTAGTTCTAAGGAGACTGATGACCTCGGATGTTAAGTCCCATAGCGCTGAGAACCATTTGTACCATTTTTGAACGAACGACAATTAACAATCAAACCCCGCTCCGCCGCTGTGTGTGAGGACGTCGGCTTAAGTACACTACTGGCCATTAAAATTGCTACACGACGAAGATGACGTGCTACAGACGCGAAATTTAACAGGAAGAAGATGCTGTCTGATGCAGATGATGAGCTTTTCAGAGCATTCACAGAAGGATGGCGCCGGTGGCGACACCTACAACGTGCTGACATGAGGAAAGCTTCCAGCCCATTTCTCATACATCAACAGCAGTTGACCGGCGTTGCCTGGTGAAACGTTGTTGTGCCTCGTGTAAGGAGGAGAAATGCGTAGCATCACGTTTCCGAATTGGATAGAGGTCGGATTGTAGCCTATCGAGATTGCGGTTTATCGTATCGCGGCATTGCTGCTCGCCTCGGTCGAGATCCGATGACTGTCAGCAGAGTATTGAATCATTGGGTTCAGGAACGCGTGCTGGGTCCCAACCGCCTCGTATTACTAGCAGTCGAGATGACAGGCATCTTATCTGCATGGCTGTAACGGATCGTGCAGCCACGTCTCGCTACCTGGGCAACAGATGGGGACGTTTGCAAGACAACAACCATCTGCACGAACAGTTAGACGACGTTTGCAGCAGCATGGACTATCAGAGCGGAGACCATGGCTGCGGTTAACCTTGACGCTGGATCACAGACAGGAGCGCTTGCGATGGTGTCCTCAACGACGAACCTGGGTGCACGAATGACAAAATATCATTTTTGAGATGAATCCAGGTTCTGTTTACAGCATCGTGATGGTCGCATACGTGTTTGGCGACATCGCGGTGAACGCACATTGGAAGCGTGTAATCGTCATCGCCACAATAGCGTATCACCCGGCGTGATGGTGTGGGGTGCCATTGGTTACACGTCTCGCATTGACTACACTTTGAGGAGTGGATGTTACATTTCAGATGTGTTAAGACCCCTGGCTCTACCCCTTATTCGATCCCTGCGAAGCCCTACATTTCAGCAGGATAATGCACGACCGCATGTTGCAGGTCCTGTACGGGCCTTTCTGGGTACATAAAATGTTCGACTGGTGCCCTGGCCAGCACATTCTCCAGATGTCTCACCAATTGAAAACGTCTGGTCAATGGTGGCCGAGCAACTGGTTCTTCACAATACGCCAGTCACTACTCTTGATGAACTGTGGTATCCTGTTGAAGCTGCATGGGCAGCTGTACCTGTACACGCCATCCGAGCTCTTTTTGACTCAATGCCCAGGCGTATCAAGACCGTTGTTACGGCCAGAGGTGGTTGTTCTGGGTACTGATTTCTCAGGATCTATGCACCAAAATTGCGTGAAAATGTAATCACATGTCAGTTCTAGTATAATGTATTTGTCCAATGAATACCCGTTTATCATCTCCATTTCTGCTTGATGTAGCAATTTTAATGGCCAGTAGTGTAATACGTTCGTACGATGAACAACGCCTCTAGTGAAGGCAGATGGAAGAAAATACAGAATGGGTTGTGTGTGTGTGTGTGTGTGTGTGTGTGTGTGTGTGTGTGTGTGTGTGTGATGCGACGGATCAGAGGTTGAGGGTGTGCTGTGCGAACCGGCCCCTCTGCGGGCAGCAGCGAGCAGGAGGCAAAGCGACCACAGAGCTGGGGTTGGCTCGCAGGGGGATAAATCGGACAGGTGCGGATAGAGGGACCTGGGGATTCCGCAGATCGGTGGGGGTGGCACGGGACGGGGTGGATCCCGCGAGAGGCGCATCCGGCCGACCGCGGCCACTGCACGACGGTTTGCCCCGGCAGCCACGTGTCTGCATCCGCGCCAGTGCCACTACTATGGTTTCCCGAATTACAAACTGACACGGAAAAACCTGCACTGTCTCGCGGCTGGAGTGTTCATATTCACCCTAAGTCACGCTGTATTGCGTTAGTAGCTATTTACACGTCTCTTGTACTGCATAACTAGAGCTCGCGGTGTCGCGTTGGTTGCCTAAACTTGCTTCTTCCGTCTACGTCTACATCTGGCAGTAAACCTTATGGAGCTCCTCTCAAGCGCTTTAAGGATCAGCTAAAACACGTCACGAGGATGTGTGGCGTAAACACAAAAACGTTGGAAGAATGTTCTGTCGACCGCTTAGTGTGGAGGAATATTGCATCCACCGCAGTCAACGTTACGAAACGAGAACGCAGCTCGCACACGTGGTGGTGAAGCGGCAAGCTAGAAAACTCCGTCTGTTAAGAGTCCACCTTCCTCCGACAATTCATTGGTGTTTATGTGGAGGCATGTCTTATGCCAGGATTCGTCCTTTCAGCCACCTTACACACATCCGTAAGTTAAGTAGATATGCCTATTCTGTGGAGGAATAGAATTGCAGCAGTTGCCGCATTGGACGACGACGATGATGACACCATACTCAACAAGACTGCTAACGATGTGCGGCGGAAGGTACCTCGGGTACCACTAACTGATCCCTCCTATCCTGCTCCACTCTCGAATGGCACGTTGGAAGAATGATTGTCAGTAAGCATCTGTTTTATTGTGGTGGTCGTCAGTCCGAAGACTTTTTGATACAGCTCTCCGTGCTGCTCTATAATGTGCAAATCTCCTCATCTCTGAATAACTACTGCAGTTTGCAGCGTTCTCAATCTGCTTACTGTATTCATCTCGTGGTCTCCTACTACAATTTTTACCCACCGCTCTTCCCTCCAATACTACAATGGTGAATTTTCTTGTTTTGGTCATTTCGTGACATGTATGTGGGAGAAAGTAATATGTTGTCCAACTATTCCCGGAAAGTCGAGCTTTCAATAGCAAGTGTTTCCGTCGTGGACGACTCCTCTCGTGTAACGTCTGCTACTGGAGTTCGTTGAGGATCTCTGTAACGCTCAAGCCCGAGCTAAACGATCCCTTGACGAAACACGCCGCTCTCCGTTGGATCTTCGTTCTCTCCTTTATCAGCTGTACCTGGTGAGGGTCCCATATTGGCGAAAAATAGTCCAGAATCGGTTGAACAAGTACCTTATGCCGGCCGCTGTGGCCGTGCGGTTCTATGCGCTTCAGTCTGGAACCGCGTGACCGCTACGGTCGCAGGTTCGAATCGTGCCTCGGGCATGGATGTGTGTTATGTCCTTAGCTTAGTTAGGTTTAAGTTGTTCTAAGTAGTAGGGGACTGATGACCTCAGATGTTAAGTCCCATAGTGCTCAGAGCACGATTCTGTCTACGAATCTCGAGTCTGCTATATGCTTTCCCTACTAAGAGTTTCGTGTACCCATTCCACTTAACAGTCGCTCTGTATAGTTAGATATTTTAAGGTGGATACTGTATCCAGCACTTCATCAATAGTGTTTATGTACATTAGCAGATTTTTTTTCCTCTGTATGCGCACTGTCACATTTATTTACGTTCAGGGTCACCTGGCTGTCCCTGCAACATCCATCAGTCATCTGTAGGTCATACTGCTAACTCATGCTGTCTTTTGGCGTTGCTACTTGCTGATAGGCAGCTGCATCATCTGTGAATTTTCTTAAAGAGCGTCCGACCCTTTCTGCTTGATCACTTATATGCACTGTAAACAGTTACGGTCCTCTGACATTTACTTTTGTTACTCCGCAAATTATCTTTACAGCTGTTGATTTTTGCTTCATTAAGAGCGATGTGTTGAGTCTGAACTGCAAGGGAGTGTTCGTATTGCATGTTGCATGGAACCAAAAACAAGTGAGTACCAGCAGTACGTGAGAGCGCATACGGTGTTAGGCGACTGCTGCCAATGAGACGGTTCACTCAGTCGATAAAGACGTCCGCAATTGTGCACATAACAGCTCCCGTGGCGGCGCTCACAAAGTGATCTCGAGAAGTTTAGGTACATGAGAACTTAATGCAAAGAACTCGTCGTAATTCATCTGAACAATACGAACTGAAGCCGTGTCTTTTTGACATCAGAAGTAAGGGCACGCGTGATACAGCATTAAAGGAATATGCTAAAAGTGTGTTAGTCGCAGATAGCAGTGGAGGAAATTAAAATGAAAGTAGAAACGCATCGCTCACAATACTTCCGAGGAAGCCACGCCTTCGGGGCCTCAAAGACAAGTGGTCCTGCTACTGACGATTGTAACGTATAATCTATTAAAGTCAGTCCTGTCATAGGGCGACAGTTATAATGCGCAATGTATTCAAAAGCAGAATAAACGACATATTTGATTGTCCTGTCTGACGACTTACAGCAATTGGGCATACAACTCCAGTTGTAAGTCGCAATAAAATACAGGTGGTTCCACAGAGGACGAAGTGATTTCAAAATTCCATTTTCATTGATAAAAACCTACTACAAACTTGAGATAAATTACAAAATACTCTCTAAATCTTGAGTTTTTAGCTGTGCTACTACAAATGCTCTGTGTTTCCATCACCTACAGCACGAACAACATCTAGGCAATAGCTAAACTCGTCATAAACTTCACACTTAATATATGCTGTTAAGGAAGTTATGTCGGCTGTTGTTCTGTTTTTCACTTCGTCTACGACAAAAGATAAAGGAGAGATGAACAGTTTCCTCCAAACATTCTCACAAGAAAAAAAAAATCGCTTGGGGTCACGCCTGCCGATTTTGGAGACCAAGAATGCAAGGGATTATCCCTCTGTCCCGTGCGCCCTATCCAGCTTTGACCTAACTTCAAATGCTGCAGTATTTACTTTTTCCACAACTTCGGGACCACTCCTGTGACGTCACTTACCAAAAGGACGGAGCTCCACCACACTGGCATAACAACGTAAGTCAGTTCATCAATGGCACATTGCGTCAACGCTGGACAGGGCACACGGGACCCCGAGACAGTGCCCGCCATTCTTGGTCTCCAAGATTGGAAGACATGACACCATGCGATTTTTTTCTTGTGGGGATGTGCGAAGGAGTGCGTGTCCGTCTGCCTATTACTTCGTGACATAGAAAAAGTGAAGAGCAGAATTACAGCCAGCATAACTTCTGTGAAAGAAAATGCAGTGTTCAAAACTACGACGAATTTACCAATAGTCTATTACAGTGCTGTTCGTGCTGCTGTTGGTCACACAGAGCATTTGCAATAGCGTCGCTAAAACTCAAGATTTTGTATTTTGGGAGTCATCCGTTATCTGTAGTTCGTTTTTATCAGTAAATAAGTTTTGAAATCGGGTCATTCTTTTTCAAACACCGTCTATAATGGAATGAGATTTTCACGCTGCAGCGGAGTGTGCGCTGATATGAAACTCACTGGCAGATTAAAACTGTGTGCCGGACCGAGACTCGAAGTCGGGACCTTCGCCTTTCGCAAGTGCTCTACCATATGAGCTACCCACGCTACCCAACGTTCGCCGAAGAGCTTCTGTGAAGTTTGGAAGGTAGGAGACGAGATACTGGCAGAAGTAAAGCTGTCAGGACGGAGCGTGAATCGTGCTTGGATAGCTCAGCTGTTCGAGTCTCGGTTCGGCACACAGTTCTAAGCTGCCAGGATGTTTCACCCTCTATACTGTTGGAAATAAATCACAAAGTTGCAGGCTCTAAAGTTTGCCAGAAGAAAATGGGTGTTAAGTGTCTCTTCAAATTGCCATCTCAGTAAGATAGAAAAAACACGTTACATATTACAAGACTTTCACTGCTTATTATTATGCTCATATAATTCAAAATAATTTTATGGTTGATGGTTTTAGTTTCCACTCACAATGATAAGATAATTTTTTTTGAAACGAATGATAATTCTTATAGTTAATTTCTCGTGAGATGATACACGTACTTTTAGATGTCAGTCCTCCAACTTACAACAGCAGAATGGCAACTACAAAATGACCACGTAATATAATATAACACGTTTCTCGTAATTCAGCGGGTGAAAGAGAAAAGCGAGGAAGTTTTACATTGCGCATGCATAGGTCCTAGAGATTTTAAGAAACTGAGAGCAAAGATCACTAACATCGCAAATCACAAAATCTAGACGCGATATATTACGGTATGCTTGAGTATTAAAAAGTACCATTTTTCGACAGACTTAATTTTCTGGACACACTCATACACACACAAAATGTTGGTTCTGAATACACACAGTCGATTATTTACAGCAGAAAATAGCTATTAGTTTCCAGTTAATAAAATCTGGGATTTTTATTGCGTCCAATGGTACGTGCTCTAAAAGAGGTTTTATTTTCTTTACTTTTTTAAGAAGAAAGTCTTTTGCTCTCTCCCAACTGCCCATCGTATTGTCTTTTTACGTAAAGGCTGTTCACTTCTTTTCGCGTTGTTTACTGCTACAGCATATTGTGTTATACCTTATGGGTTGCGAAGCAGCTCAAATCTCTTGATACGGCAAGTCTTCAGGTCCGGATTGTATACCGATTAGGTTACTTTCAGATTACGCTGATAAAATAGCTCCCTACTTAGCAATCATATACAACCGCTCGCTCACCGATAGATCTGAACCTACAGATTGGAAAATTGTTCAGGTCGCACCAGTGTTTAAGAAGGGTCGTAGGAGTAATCCATCGAACTACAGACCTATGTCATTGACGTCGGTTTGCAATAGGGTTTTGGAGCTTATACTGTATTCAAACATTATGAATCACTTCGAAGGGAACGATCTCTTGATACGTAATCAGCATGGTTTCAGAAAACATCGTTCTTGTGCAACGCAGCTAGCTCTTTATTCGCACGAAGTAATGGCCGCTATCGATAGGGGATCTCAAGTTGATTCCGTATTTCTATAATTCCGGAAAGCTTTTGACACCGTTCCTCCCAAGCGACTTCTAATCAAGCTGCGGGCCTATTGGGTATCATCTCAGTTGTGCGACTGGATTCGTGATATCCTGTCAGGAAGGTCGCAGTCCGTAGTAATAGACGGCAAATCATCGAGTAAAACTGAAGTGATATCAAGTGTTCCCCAGGGAAGCGTCCTAGGACCTCTGCTGTTCCTGGCCTATGTAAATGACCTGGGTGACAATCTGAGCAGTTCTTAGGTTGTTCGCAGATGATGCTGTAATTTACCGTCTAGTAAGGTCATGCGAAGACCAGTATCAGCTGCAAAGCGATATATAAAAGATTGCTGTATTGTGTGTCAGGTGGCAGTTGACGCTAAATAACGAAAAGTGTGAGGTGATCCACATGAGTTCCAAAAGAAATCCGTTGGAATTACATTACTCGATAAATAGTACAATTTTCAAGGCTGTCAATTCAACTAAGTACCTGGGTGTTAAAATTACGAACAACTTCAGTTCGGAAGACCACATAGATAATATTGTGGGGAAAGCGAGCCAAAGGTTGCGTTTCATTGGCAGGACACTTAGAAGATGCAACAAGTCCACTAAAGAGACAGCTTACACTACACTCGTTCGTCCTCTGTTAGAATATTGCTGCGCGGTGTGGGATCCTTACCAGGTGGGATTGACGGAGGACATCGAAAGGGTGCAAAAAAGGGCAGCTCGTTTTGTATTATCACGTAATAGGGGAGAGAGTGTGGCAGATATGATACGCGAGTTGGGATGGAAGTCATTAAAGCAAAGACCTTTTTCGTCGCGGCGGGATCTATTTACGAAATTTCAGTCACCAACTTTCTCTTCCGAATGCGAAAATATTTTGTTGAGCCCAACCTACATAGGTAGAAATGATCATCAAAATAAAAGAAGAGAAATCAGAGCTCGAACAGAAGGGTTTAGGTGTTCGTTTTTCCCGCGCGCTGTTCGGCAGTGGAATGGTAGAGAGATAGAATGATTGTGGTTCGATGAACCCTCTGCCAAGCACTTGAATGTGAATTACAGAGTAATCATCCTGCCACTCTGAAGGCCACATTATGATGCTTTTCGAGTTTGTTCAGTTGGCTGTGGTAAGCACGAGTAGGTTCTCCATGGCAAGACTGCCTGTTTGCTTTAGATGTCTGCACCACACTGAGCTTCGTGGCTGCGTACATACCCTATAAAAGGATTGTCTGAGACGGTGCTGTCATAGTTACGCCACTACGCTGTCTGTTGGCACATGACGTTGAAACCTTTATCAGTACATCTACTATCCTCCAGGTGGAATATGCTGTCATAAGATCAAAACTGACGTCTTTCCAGGTGTACTAACTTTTTTAGGCAGTATGTTTTTCCCGTAGCTCTTTTTCCTCCATTACGTGGCCGTTGTAGTCTGTGGGCGGTGTCAATAGTCATAGTTTTGGATCAGCATCGCCTATGTCTTTGCGCCCTTGTTCAGATTGTGGGCACCATTTCACTATGGCTGGACGCGACGGTGGATTTGGTGCATACACCACCAGAATTTCACGATGAATCTTTATGCAGTTCAGACGTTTTGTCCACAAGCACCGTTGGTATCGTTAAGTCCCGCATACTTCAACTTACGTTTCCAGCTGGTGCGCCATTTCAGCCCTCTCTGATGCACCTGCTTCAAATGTCGGAGCAGACAATCCCTGCAGGAAACTCAACACGTGCGCTCTATTAATGCTCTCTGAAGTCTCTACGTAGCTTACTAATTTGTGTGCCGCGCGCCCGCGCTTAATTTCGCGTAATTCCTGCGGGTTTGGAATCCCTCTGGCCGCAAGAGCGCTACTGTCTGCGGTAGAGGGCAGGTCGGAGGAGAGGCAGTTAACGGCTGCGGCGACCTGGAGAAGTGGAGTGTGTGACGTGGGCGGCGAGGAGAGCAAGCGAGGCGGTGTCTGCCGTGGCTCGTTGGCAAGAGTGGTGCCTTTGTTCACTACGAATTTGGTGAGGCCGAGCGTTGGTCGCAACCGTGAACATTGCTCTGTGAAGGCTACTTCGGCAGGACGCATAGTATTCGGTGTGTCCTCTGCTATAGAAGCTGCAAGCACTTTGTGTCCATTGTGGTGCCGGGTTGGAGTCCAGTCTGACATTTGCACGCACTGGACGCGGTGGCGTCTGCTGGATGGCACCCGTGTGTTTCCGACTACGAGTAATCTTCGTTACATCCTCCTCTTGGCGCTTTCTAAGCAACCGTTTGTGAATGGTGCTGGATGTTTCGAGAGATCACGGTGAGAATCCGATTAGTGCGCACGTCACTTTATGTCGTGTGGTCGCTATTTTGACTCTTTATCCTGGTTGTCCGTTGTTAGGTGTATGAAGGTACTACCTGGCACTACTTCAGTTCAGTGCTGTCAGTGTGTGTGAGCTTGTGGCTGTCACTGTTCCACACAGATTTTAGAATCTAAGGATATATATTGCAGATGTAATTCTTCTGGTTTACAGAGTGTGTTGTGCGGCTGGTCCCGGCGGAGGTTCGAGTCCACCCTCGGGCATGGGTGTGTGTGTTTCTCCTTAGGATAGTTTTGGTTAAGTAGTGTGTAAGCTTAGGGACTGATGACCTTAGCAGTTAAGTCTCATACGATTTCACAGACATTTGAACATTTTTGAACAAATTGTGCTTTATAGTAAAATCAAACTGCTGAATCTGGCTGCCTTATTTCTGAGGCATGTCTACAGTTAACTGTTGTATAGCTCAATCTGTTTACTATATTGTTTGTATCTACGAAAAAAGAACTACAGAAGAATTTCTGAATTTGTGGTATGTTTAATTTTTACTAAATAATTAACGAGTTCTCTCTCTATTACAAGATAGGCGATGGTATTTCTTGTTTACTGTGATCTAGTTAAAGATGACTGTGGTAGCCGAAACCACCGTCCCATCTTGGTAGAGGAGGAGGAGGAATTGTTGTTACTGACGTTGCCTCTGCCACCGCCTCTATCATCATAAATTTGAACCACATATGTTAGTCATTCTGGCTACTTCGAAGGCAATCCCGTTTTGATAATTACTTGCAGTAGCAGGTTGTTAATATTTGTGGCATAATCATTTGATCATATGTTTTGCTGTCTGTAATATAAATGTTTTTTTGCTTCATTTAATATTCTTAAAGGAAGTGATCTTATTTGTTATTGAAATTTAGTCTTCTCAGTTAATGTTATTGTTGGATTTTCGCTTTTAAAAATAAATTCATTAGTGTTTTTAGAAACTTTAATAAATTCATTATGGCTTAGGGTCTTTCCACTGGGGATCGAACTGCACAATAACCCTGGGTTGTGTGTGTGGCAGCGGTGGGGTGGGTGGACTGCTGTGGCCTATTTTGGGGCTATGGCAGGACAAAGACTCTCCGTCGTTTCTAGATCCCCAGTTTAATACACATTACAAAATGGCAGGCAAGTCGATAGGCCATAGATGCTACTCGTCTTAAGCCGGGTCAGGATTCTAGTAAATAATGAACCTTAAATGCCCCGGTTCAAGCTCTTGATTGAAAAATTTATCTAAAATGCTATTTTCGTGGGTTTCCCTGGTTAGCTTTGCGCAACATGGTTCAGCCTACATGTATATAGATCATAAATGGAGTCAACAGAAAGTTTAAACATAAAAAGTAACAGCGGGTTAGTTATAAACCTGTCGACTCTTACTGCAAGGAAGCAAGGGGGAGGATATTGTTATGGTTGGCCAGTATCCTCTTTCTACAACAGAAGTGCACACGTGTATGAATACGGTTCTTTATTTACATTAACTAGATACATTTAATTAACTTGAATAGAGTCCATGTTTTGTGATCAAAGCTCATCAGTAATACTCCTCTTACAGACTGATGTAATGTCAATATCGGCAATCTTGCTATTACAAACTTCAGTTTCTTAATCTAGTAAAGTACAATTCTGGTTGAGATGAACTAGTCCCGTTATAGTCATTAATCTGGTTGCTATGTACTGTCGTTGCCTGTTATGAACTAAACCCAGTTTCTCTGCCTTGTGATGATTGGGTGTTGTGTGATGTCCTTAGGTTAGTTAGGTTTAAGTAGTCCTAAGTTATAGGGGACTGATGAGCATAGCTGTTAAGTCCCATAGTGCTCAGAGCCATTTGAATCATTTTTTGAACTAAACCCTCTCTGCGAGTAGACTGACAGACGCCAAATTGGATGATTCAGGAAGGCCCTCTGTTCGCCGGCGGCCTAAATACACGCCATAGAGCGGGCGTTTGTCAGTGGGTGTCTCTCTGGCCTGTCTCGTGATAGGCGTGCTTGCTCCAGCGCCTACTAATCGATCTTCGCGCTTCATCTTTGCCGACCGGTGTGCTGGCGACAGCTTATGCCAGCACAAAACCTGAGGCTCTATTACTCGCAATGAAACTAAATGAATGGCGGCTGAGGCTGTAGCTCATGAGCATGACATTAAACTACCGTGAAAACCTAGTTCAGCTGTTCCAGATGCCAGTTCAACCTTTGTAGGCGAGATACCCCTAAGTTGTACCACTTCTAATATTTTATTGATTATAGCCTAAAGAGTAAGTTACGACTTTGTTCAAACAATGCCATCCTCGCTGTTGTGCCGGCAGGAGGCGCGCTGGACATCCTGCGGCTGCTGAACGTGTCGGGCGGCACGCCTGGGGTGCGCGTGGTGGCCGGCCTCGCCCCCGGCCTCGAGGCGTACCGGCTGCGTCCCGCCTACGGCCGCGTGCGGCTGCCCGCCCCGCAGGCCGTCACCGCCGCCCTCACCGCCCCCACCGGCTTCACGCTCGTCTTCGTCTACCGCCAGCAGCGCAAGTCTCTCGGTAAGAGGCCTCTCTGCTCCTGCACGGCTCCGTTGAGTCTAACGTAGTGACCGTGAAAATGCAGCCCGCGCGCCGCACGCGGCCCGAATCAAGTGTTGGTGCGGCACGCGGTTCTAAGCCGCATTTTGTAATAATGCTAGCTGTTACACGCTGCTTCGCTCGTATATCAGTAGTTACGTTACACTGAAGAACCAAAATGGTACACCTGCCTAATATCGCGTAAGCTTACAACGAGCACGTAGAAGTGACATAGCATGGACTCGACTAATGTCTGAAGTAGTCCCAGAGGGAACCGACACCATTAACCATGCAGGGCTGTTTATAAATCCGTAAGAGTACGAGGAGGTGGAGATCTGTTCTCAACAACACTTTGAAAGGCACCCCAGATACCCTCAATGTCCATGTCTGGGTAGTTAGGTGGCCAGCGGAAGTGTGATGAGTGTTCCTAGAGCCTCTCTCTAACAATTCTGGAAATGTGGGGTGTCTCATCGCCCTCCTGGAATTGCTCAAGTCCCACGGAATGCACAGTGGACATGAATAGATGCAGGTGATCATCAGGATCCTTACGTACGTGTCACCTGTCACAGTCGTTTCTACAGGTATCAGGGGTCCCATATCACTTCAGCTTCACACACCTCACGCCATTACCGAGCCTCCAGCAGCTTGAACAGTCCCCTGATGACATATAGGGTCCATGGGTTCCTGAGGTTATCTCCATACCCGTACAAATCCATCCACTCCATACAATTTGAAACAAGACACGTCCGACCAGGCAGCTCGTTTCGACTCAACAGTCCAATATTGGTGTCCACGAGCTCAGGCGAGACGTAAAGATTTGTCCTGTGCAGTCATTAAACGTACACGAGTGGGCTTTCGACTCGATGTTTCGTTGAGAGGTTTGCAGTCTGACAATTGTTGATGGCCCAGCATTGAAATCTGCAGCAATTTGGGGAAGGGTTGCACTCCTGTCACCCCCCCCCCCCCCCCTGCGGGTCTGGGGATTAGAATACGCCCATAATATTCCTGCCTGTCGTAAGAGGTGACTAAAAGGAGTCTCTCACTTTTGAGCCTTTGTGATGGTACCCAGTCGGGTTTGACATACATCTTTCTAAATTTTCCCGAAGAGCGAGCCAATTGAGGAAGGGCGCCTTACATGGTACATCATGTCCATCATTCATTGAGATCTTGAGTCCAATTTCTCGTCTTAGCATTGCTGTCCCGTTCATTCTCCATCTCTTGGGCGAGGACAACTTCCTAGGTGCGTTTTCCACCATACACTATGCAGCGTAACTTTCTGCGCCGACGATGACCATGGGCTTCTTAGTAGCACCTCATACCCAGCATCTTAGCCAGTACATTGTGGTGGCGCCACCATGTACACTGTTGGATGTAGCCCCTGGACAAGACAGGGATCGCTCTGCTGATGCCTGCGCCATACACTCCCCACATACGCCATGGATTAAATGTTCATCACCTTGGGGCATCAGGGCTCCCAGCAATAGCCATCCTCTAAGCGGGCAAAGTCTAACTTCAGTGCTAAGAAATAAGACCCCAAATCGTTCCCCTCCCTGGCCACACCATGGGAGGAACGCCCCGCTAAGGATGGCAGTGAAGCTTATTCGTCCTGGTACTTCATATGCATGAGAGATGATGGGGAATCTTTAATGTCCATGAAGAATCAGTTTTTTGCGGAGCATTTGGAGGACAAGTTTGGGGAGGTGGAAGGCTTGTCTGAAATGCTCTCTGGGTCACTCTTGATAAAAACAGCATCCTCTGCCCATTCACAGGCATTACTCGCTTGTGATGAGTTGGGTGTGTTCCTGTTACAGTCACGCCCCATAAGTGTTTAAATATATTCCACAGGCACCTTCTTTTGCAGTCTGACGACGGCGCGCCAATTTAGAGCGGCGAGTTGTTCATTTCGTCTGGCGCGTCCAATGGGGTCCAAGGGATAATCAGGTTGCCACAGGTGCCTTCATCTTGGCCTTCGAGGGTGACACATTTCCCGAGAAGCCCAGGTGGTGATCTACTGCTATGGCGACAAGCCATATATCCTTCCCCCAGTGCACTGATAACCTCGATGTTTAGCCCCCATCAAACCCCAAAACCAACTAGCCAACCTCCCCCAGTGCAGTGCTTTAAGTGCTTGAAGTCCGGCCGTATGTCTTCCCGCTTTACTTCCAGCGTAGTGGAACGTAGTGGACCTCCAACGTAGTGGACCTCCACCACATCTCAATACTCCATATGCCCCGCCTCTTATCTGTGTCAGCTGTGGAGAGCATCATTCGCCTTGCTCGTCAGACTGCGGGGTTTTACAGAAAGAGAGGAAAATCATGGAATATTAGACCCTGGTCGACTGACCAATGCTGAAGAGGAAATTTGAGCGGCTACATCCTGTGGCTACGATCACTCCTTACGCTACCACAACGAGAACATTTGTTGCCCCATCAGTCCTCACATTCCTCTAGCCTCTCAGAACCTGAAAACTACACATGACCCTTGATGGTGGGAGGTACTTCCCTTCCTGTTGCTCCCACACAAGCTACATTGGGAGCAAAAACCCCCAACCATCAAGGATATCAGTCTCCACTTCTCAGCCAGAGAAGTCTTCTTGAACTCCTCTCGCTAGGAAGGGGTCCCTTGGGTCACTCCCTTCCCAGTTTTCTGTTAGTGGGAAAGCTGACACCTGCCAGCGGCTGAAGTGCCCAAAAGCAGCCTCTTCAATACTGGGGCAACCACACATTTCAGTGTGGCCCATGGTAGTTACTCGGCCATTGATGTATCAATTTGTAGCCCAGGACTTCTCTCATCTATTAACTGGAGAACACATAACGACCTGTGTGGTAGTGTCCACTACCCCGTCTTCCTGTCCACTACCCCGTCTCCCTGTCCACTACCCCGTCTCCCTGTCCACTACCCCGTCTCCCTGTCCACTACCCCGTCTCCCTGTCCACTACCCCGTCTCCCTGTCCACTACCCCGTCTTCCTGTCCACTACCCCGTCTTCCTGTCCACTACCCCGTCTTCCTGTCCACTACCCCGTCTTCCTGTCCACTACCCCGTCTTCCTGTCCACTACCCCGTCTTCCTGTCCACTACCCCGTCTTCCTGTCCACTACCCCGTCTTCCTGTCCACTACCCCGTCTTCCTGTCCACTACCCCGTCTTCCTGTCCACTACCCCGTCTTCCTGTCCACTACCCCGTCTTCCTGTCCACTACCCCGTCTTCCTGTCCACTACCCCGTCTTCCTGTCCACTACCCCGTCTTCCTGTCCACTACCCCGTCTTCCTGTCCACTACCCCGTCTTCCTGTCCACTACCCCGTCTTCCTGTCCACTACCCCGTCTTCCTGTCCACTACCCCGTCTTCCTGTCCACTACCCCGTCTTCCTGTCCACTACCCCGTCTTCCTGTCCACTACCCCGTCTTCCTGTCCACTACCCCGTCTTCCTGTCCACTACCCCGTCTTCCTGTCCACTACCCCGTCTTCCTGTCCACTACCCCGTCTTCCTGTCCACTACCCCGTCTTCCTGTCCACTACCCCGTCTTCCTGTCCACTACCCCGTCTTCCTGTCCACTACCCCGTCTTCCTGTCCACTACCCCGTCTTCCTGTCCACTACCCCGTCTTCCTGTCCACTACCCCGTCTTCCTGTCCACTACCCCGTCTTCCTGTCCACTACCCCGTCTTCCTGTCCACTACCCCGTCTTCCTGTCCACTACCCCGTCTTCCTGTCCACTACCCCGTCTTCCTGTCCACTACCCCGTCTTCCTGTCCACTACCCCGTCTTCCTGTCCACTACCCCGTCTTCCTGTCCACTACCCCGTCTTCCTGTCCACTACCCCGTCTTCCTGTCCACTACCCCGTCTTCCTGTCCACTACCCCCGTCTTCCTGTCCACTACCCCCTCTTCCTGTCCACTACCCCCTCTTCCTGTCCACTACCCCCTCTTCCTGTCCACTACCCCCTCTTCCTGTCCACTACCCCCTCTTCCTGTCCACTACCCCCTCTTCCTGTCCACTACCCCCTCTTCCTGTCCACTACCCCCTCTTCCTGTCCACTACCCCCTCTTCCTGTCCACTACCCCCTCTTCCTGTCCACTACCCCCTCTTCCTGTCCACTACCCCCTCTTCCTGTCCACTACCCCCTCTTCCTGTCCACTACCCCCTCTTCCTGTCCACTACCCCCTCTTCCTGTCCACTACCCCCTCTTCCTGTCCACTACCCCCTCTTCCTGTCCACTACCCCCTCTTCCTGTCCACTACCCCCTCTTCCTGTCCACTACCCCCTCTTCCTGTCCACTACCCCCTCTTCCTGTCCACTACCCCCTCTTCCTGTCCACTACCCCCTCTTCCTGTCCACTACCCCCTCTTCCTGTCCACTACCCCCTCTTCCTGTCCACTACCCCCTCTTCCTGTCCACTACCCCCTCTTCCTGTCCACTACCCCCTCTTCCTGTCCACTACCCCCTCTTCCTGTCCACTACCCCCTCTTCCTGTCCACTACCCCCTCTTCCTGTCCACTACCCCCTCTTCCTGTCCACTACCCCCTCTTCCTGTCCACTACCCCCTCTTCCTGTCCACTACCCCCTCTTCCTGTCCACTACCCCCTCTTCCTGTCCACTACCCCCTCTTCCTGTCCACTACCCCCTCTTCCTGTCCACTACCCCCTCTTCCTGTCCACTACCCCCTCTTCCTGTCCACTACCCCCTCTTCCTGTCCACTACCCCCTCTTCCTGTCCACTACCCCCTCTTCCTGTCCACTACCCCCTCTTCCTGTCCACTACCCCCTCTTCCTGTCCACTACCCCCTCTTCCTGTCCACTACCCCCGTCTTCCTGTCCACTACCCCGTCTTCCTGTCCACTACCCCGTCTTCCTGTCCACTACCCCGTCTTCCTGTCCACTACCCCGTCTTCCTGTCCACTACCCCGTCTTCCTGTCCACTACCCCGTCTTCCTGTCCACTACCCCGTCTTCCTGTCCACTACCCCGTCTTCCTGTCCACTACCCCGTCTTCCTGTCCACTACCCCGTCTTCCTGTCCACTACCCCGTCTTCCTGTCCACTACCCCGTCTTCCTGTCCACTACCCCGTCTTCCTGTCCACTACCCCGTCTTCCTGTCCACTACCCCGTCTTCCTGTCCACTACCCCGTCTTCCTGTCCACTACCCCGTCTTCCTGTCCACTACCCCGTCTTCCTGTCCACTACCCCGTCTTCCTGTCCACTACCCCGTCTTCCTGTCCACTACCCCGTCTTCCTGTCCACTACCCCGTCTTCCTGTCCACTACCCCGTCTTCCTGTCCACTACCCCGTCTTCCTGTCCACTACCCCGTCTTCCTGTCCACTACCCCGTCTTCCTGTCCACTACCCCGTCTTCCTGTCCACTACCCCGTCTTCCTGTCCACTACCCCGTCTTCCTGTCCACTACCCCGTCTTCCTGTCCACTACCCCGTCTTCCTGTCCACTACCCCGTCTTCCTGTCCACTACCCCGTCTTCCTGTCCACTACCCCGTCTTCCTGTCCACTACCCCGTCTTCCTGTCCACTACCCCGTCTTCCTGTCCACTACCCCGTCTTCCTGTCCACTACCCCGTCTTCCTGTCCACTACCCCGTCTTCCTGTCCACTACCCCGTCTTCCTGTCCACTACCCCGTCTTCCTGTCCACTACCCCGTCTTCCTGTCCACTACCCCGTCTTCCTGTCCACTACCCCGTCTTCCTGTCCACTACCCCGTCTTCCTGTCCACTACCCCGTCTTCCTGTCCACTACCCCGTCTTCCTGTCCACTACCCCGTCTTCCTGTCCACTACCCCGTCTTCCTGTCCACTACCCCGTCTTCCTGTCCACTACCCCGTCTTCCTGTCCACTACCCCGTCTTCCTGTCCACTACCCCGTCTTCCTGTCCACTACCCCGTCTTCCTGTCCACTACCCCGTCTTCCTGTCCACTACCCCGTCTTCCTGTCCACTACCCCGTCTTCCTGTCCACTACCCCGTCTTCCTGTCCACTACCCCGTCTTCCTGTCCACTACCCCGTCTTCCTGTCCACTACCCCGTCTTCCTGTCCACTACCCCGTCTTCCTGTCCACTACCCCGTCTTCCTGTCCACTACCCCGTCTTCCTGTCCACTACCCCGTCTTCCTGTCCACTACCCCGTCTTCCTGTCCACTACCCCGTCTTCCTGTCCACTACCCCGTCTTCCTGTCCACTACCCCGTCTTCCTGTCCACTACCCCGTCTTCCTGTCCACTACCCCGTCTTCCTGTCCACTACCCCGTCTTCCTGTCCACTACCCCGTCTTCCTGTCCACTACCCCGTCTTCCTGTCCACTACCCCGTCTTCCTGTCCACTACCCCGTCTTCCTGTCCACTACCCCGTCTTCCTGTCCACTACCCCGTCTTCCTGTCCACTACCCCGTCTTCCTGTCCACTACCCCGTCTTCCTGTCCACTACCCCGTCTTCCTGTCCACTACCCCGTCTTCCTGTCCACTACCCCGTCTTCCTGTCCACTACCCCGTCTTCCTGTCCACTACCCCGTCTTCCTGTCCACTACCCCGTCTTCCTGTCCACTACCCCGTCTTCCTGTCCACTACCCCGTCTTCCTGTCCACTACCCCGTCTTCCTGTCCACTACCCCGTCTTCCTGTCCACTACCCCGTCTTCCTGTCCACTACCCCGTCTTCCTGTCCACTACCCCGTCTTCCTGTCCACTACCCCGTCTTCCTGTCCACTACCCCGTCTTCCTGTCCACTACCCCGTCTTCCTGTCCACTACCCCGTCTTCCTGTCCACTACCCCGTCTTCCTGTCCACTACCCCGTCTTCCTGTCCACTACCCCGTCTTCCTGTCCACTACCCCGTCTTCCTGTCCACTACCCCGTCTTCCTGTCCACTACCCCGTCTTCCTGTCCACTACCCCGTCTTCCTGTCCACTACCCCGTCTTCCTGTCCACTACCCCGTCTTCCTGTCCACTACCCCGTCTTCCTGTCCACTACCCCGTCTTCCTGTCCACTACCCCGTCTTCCTGTCCACTACCCCGTCTTCCTGTCCACTACCCCGTCTTCCTGTCCACTACCCCGTCTTCCTGTCCACTACCCCGTCTTCCTGTCCACTACCCCGTCTTCCTGTCCACTACCCCGTCTTCCTGTCCACTACCCCGTCTTCCTGTCCACTACCCCGTCTTCCTGTCCACTACCCCGTCTTCCTGTCCACTACCCCGTCTTCCTGTCCACTACCCCGTCTTCCTGTCCACTACCCCGTCTTCCTGTCCACTACCCCGTCTTCCTGTCCACTACCCCGTCTTCCTGTCCACTACCCCGTCTTCCTGTCCACTACCCCGTCTTCCTGTCCACTACCCCGTCTTCCTGTCCACTACCCCGTCTTCCTGTCCACTACCCCGTCTTCCTGTCCACTACCCCGTCTTCCTGTCCACTACCCCGTCTTCCTGTCCACTACCCCGTCTTCCTGTCCACTACCCCGTCTTCCTGTCCACTACCCCGTCTTCCTGTCCACTACCCCGTCTTCCTGTCCACTACCCCGTCTTCCTGTCCACTACCCCGTCTTCCTGTCCACTACCCCGTCTTCCTGTCCACTACCCCGTCTTCCTGTCCACTACCCCGTCTTCCTGTCCACTACCCCGTCTTCCTGTCCACTACCCCGTCTTCCTGTCCACTACCCCGTCTTCCTGTCCACTACCCCGTCTTCCTGTCCACTACCCCGTCTTCCTGTCCACTACCCCGTCTTCCTGTCCACTACCCCGTCTTCCTGTCCACTACCCCGTCTTCCTGTCCACTACCCCGTCTTCCTGTCCACTACCCCGTCTTCCTGTCCACTACCCCGTCTTCCTGTCCACTACCCCGTCTTCCCGTCCACTACCCCGTCTTCCCGTCCACTACCCCGTCTTCCCGTCCACTACCCCGTCTTCCCGTCCACTACCCCGTCTTCCCGTCCACTACCCCGTCTTCCCGTCCACTACCCCCGTCTTCCCGTCCACTACCCTGGCGGCAGGAACACGGACATCTGCCCAGATGTCCTTTCAACAAGGCGGACTGGGAAACTTCCACCTCTGCTGTCACTGTTGAATCTCCGCCACAAGGTAACAACGATGTGATGGTTCAGCAGGCGACTACAAAAATCGTTCTGTGGCAGAAAACACGATACCTCGCTCTTTAGGGTGCCCCTGGCGAAAGGCAGTCCCATGGTGGTCTCCAGAAGTCGCTGAAGCAATTAAAGAGCGTCGGCGAACTCTACAGCAGCATAAGCGGCACCCTTCCCTGGAGCACCTCATATCCTTTAAACGGCACTGCGCCCGCTTTCGCCAACTTAGCAAACGACGGGAGCACGAGTGTTGGGAGAGACATGTCCCGACCATTAGGTGCCATACTTCATTTCCCAAGTCTGGGCAAAGATAAAACGTATTTTCGGGTACCAGACCCCAGCAGGTGTCCACAGTGTTAATATAAGTGGCGTGTTACGTACCGGTGCAAACACGATTACCGAGCACTTATGCTCGAGCCTTTGCGTCAGAGAATTACCCCCCAGCCTTTCGCAATCTCAAACGGTTGCCCGAATGGAAAGTCCTCTCGTTCACTACACGCCACATTGAACCCTATAATCCCCCATTTATAGAGTGAGAGCTCCTCAGTGCCCTTACACATTGTCCCAACACAGCTCATGGGCCACATCAGATACACAGTCAGGTCATTAAACGTATCTCATCTGACTACAACTTCTCGTCATGTTCAACCGGATCTGGTACGATGGCGTCTTTCCATTACAGTGGTGGGAGAGCACCATCATTCCAGTGCTCAAACCCGGTAAAAACTCGCTTGATGTGGATAACTGTCGGCCCATCAGCCTCACCAACGTTCTTTGTAAGCTGCTGGAACGTATGGTGTGTCGGAGGTTTTGTTGGGTCCTGGAATCGCGTGCCATATCGGGACGGCTTCAGCCAGGTTTGCTTTACCACTGATGATCTTATGTCCCGAGCCTGCCATCCGAACAGCCTTTTCAAGACGCCAACACCTGGTTGCCGTCTTTTTTTATTTACGAAAAGCATATTTCACTACCTGGCGACATAATATTCTTGTCACATTTTACGAATGGAGTCTCCGGGGCCCACTTTCGATTTTTATCCAAAATTTGCTGTCGGTTCATAATTTGTGTGTCAAAGTTGGTGCGTCCTTTAGTCTCCCCTTCCCTCCCCCCCCCAATTATCCGGGAGAATGGGGTCCCGCAGGCCTCTGTATTGAGTGTCTATTTTTAGTGGCCAGTATTGGTGTAGCAGCAGCTCTAGGGCTATCCGTCTAACCATTTCTGTATGCAGACGACTTATGCATTTCGTACTGCTCCACCAGTACTGGTGTTCCTGAGCGGCGCTTACAGGGAGCCATCCAAAAGGCGCAGTCATGGGCTCTAGCCCACGGTTTCCAGTTTTCGGCCGCAAAGTCGTGTGTGATGCACTTCCGTCGGCGTCGTATGGTTCATCCAGAACTACAACTTCATCTTCATGACGATCCACTCACTGTTGTGGAGACATATCGAGTGGTTTTCGAAGCCTGATTGACTTGGCTCCCTCACCTTCGTCAGCTTAAACGGAAGTGCTGGCAGCACCTCTATTCCCTCCGCTGTTTGAGCGACACCGACTGTGGTGCAGATCATTCAACGCTGCTGCAGCAGCTCTACGGAGCCCTTGTTCGTTTCCGCCTTGACTGTGGGAGTCTCGTTTATGGTTCGGCGGCGCCCTCAGCGTTGCATTTACTAGAGCCATTGCACCACTGTAGCGTTGGCCCAGCGACATGAGCTTTTATTAAGAGTCCGGTGACCAGTGGCCTTGCGGAGGTCTGAGTCCGTCCATGGCAGGTTAGGCATACACAACTGCTCGCCAGTTACGTTCCACACGTTCGTAGTTCTGCGCATCCGAATCACCGTCTCCTTTTCCCACCCACGGCGTTTATCTCCGGCATCTTCGGCCTAGGTCAGGGTTCCAATTGCAGTTCGTGTCCGATCCCCTCTATCCGAAATGGAGTCCTTGCCTTTACCACGTACAATTAAGGTCCATTCAGGTACACCTCCATGGCGTGTACCTAGACCGCGGCTTCGTCTGTTTACCTTCCACATGGCCCTAAGGACTCGGGTAACCCCGCGGCTCTCCGCTGCCACTACCTCTCGATTCTTGACATGTAAAGAGGCCACGAAGTGGCTTACACGCCCACGGCTCGATGGCTGATGCTCACGTCGGCATAGCGTATGTCCATAGAGGATATACTGAACGGCATTCCTTGCCCGACGGCTGCTGTGTTTACACTGACAAGCTGGTGGCTATATCTCGTGCTCTTGAGGACATCGGTTAAAGCCCTCGGGAGTGGTACCTTCTGTGTTCTGACTGCTTGAGCAGCCTACAAGCTATCGACCTGTGCTACCCTCGTCATCGTTTGGTAGCGACCATCCAGCAGTCCATCTATGCTCTAGAACGGTCCGGTCGTTCTCTGGTGTTTGTCTGGACCCCAGATCATGTCGGAATCCCAGGCAACGAACTTGCCAACAGGCTACGTGGCTTCTCTGCAACTGACCTGCGTTCATTACCACGCCGCAAGGTTTTGCGGCTTTGAGAGACGAAATGGCATAACCTCAGCATTAACGAGACTACGAATGTGCGGCAGTGCTCAATGCGGGCCTCTGGCAGGGACTCTGTAGTTCTCTGCCGGCTCCTTATTGGCCAGTCTTGGATGACCCAGGGCTACCTCCTCCGCCGTGATGACCCACCTGTGTCGGTGCGGCGCCCGGCTGACAGTGGCCCATATCTTGGCGAGCTGTCCTTCTTTGGCTGCCCTGCGACGGACTCTTCGGTTACCGGACTCGTTGCCATTAATTTTAGCTGACAACGCCTCATCGGCTAATTTAGTTCTACGTTTTATACTTGACAGTGGGTTTTATGATTTGTATAAGTTTTAGCTCACGTCCTTTTTCCCTTTGTGTTGTGCACTCTAATGCTTTTAGGGTGGATGTTTTAATGTATCTCAGAGTGGATGGCCTTTCCTTTTTATTCTCGTGGTCAGCTAGCCACGGTCATCTGCTCTCTTGCTTTTACCCCTTCTGTTTCTTACTTCTCTGTGTGGTTATCTTTTCCTGTTTTATCCATAGTAGTGTTGGTTGTTGTCCTGTGGTTCTTCTAGTTCTTTTTTTCTCCTGTTTTTTTTGCTGTAAGTCTCCTTTATTTTCTTTCCCTTGTGTAATTATTTGGTCCCTTCCGCTCCCCTCTTCCAAACCAATCAACCAACAACTACCCCCCCCCCCCCCTCTTCCAAACCAATCAACCAACAACTACTGTCGTGTTTAACGATTCTCTTCAGTTCTGGTTGGTTCCGTGCTTTCATGATCTTTTTTCGGCCTCAGCGATGTCGGAGATTTGATGTTTTACCGGATTCCTGATATTGACGGTACACTCGTGAAATGGTCCTACCGTGAAAATCTCCACCTCATCACTACCTCGGAGATGCTGTGTCCAATGGCTCGGGCTTCAGCTATAACACCACGTTCAAACTTACTTAAATCTTGGAAACCTGCCGTTGTAGCAGCAGTAACCTAGCTAACATCTGAGTCAGACACTTGATGTCTTATACAGGCGTTGCCCACCGCAGTGCCGTATTCTGCCTGTTTAGATTTCTCTGTACTTGAATACGCATGCTTATAACAGTTTCTTTAGCGCTACTGTTACCTAATCATTCACTCAGAATCAGTAGTTATGTTATGATACGTGATAGTGAGTAAGAAAGTTAATAATTGTACGAGGTGTCTGTGCGTGTGGTGCTGTAGAGACATATGAACAAAATATCTATGCAGTGCGGGAATGGAGGTGTATAATGAAAGGTGTGTGTGTGTGTGTGTGTGTGTGTGTGTGTGTGTGTGTGTGTGTGTGTGTGGTTTTGCTGTATATCGAATCTGGAACCATGCATTACTTTTTGTAATTGTATTCAAAAGTGCTTCGATTCGTTACGTTCGTTACATTCGTACAGAAGTACAGGTTTTAGGGGTTTTTCTGGCCCATCTAGTACTGGATATGAGATTTTGCCATCAGAGCAACACACGCTAACCGTTTCTGCCTTCCATTTTAATGCGTTACAGTGCCTACATTTTAAATGCATTTTTCTCAGATGGGTAGTTTATGATTAACACAGTAAGTTAATAACTCATCAGATTCAGCCTCACCGAAAGTCTCCCACGTTCCACTTGTAAATACACGACTCTCTGTATGTCGTACAGCGTGTAAATGACGACGTCGTTATGAGCCTTCAAGGGTCTTGGAAGCTGTGAGAGACGCGTGATGCTCAGCGCCTAAAATGCGACGGGCTTCTGACTGTCCTAATTTTTCTGAGCCTCTTAATGCCATCTGAGCTTGTGTATTCAAGTCCCCGCAGGTATGAGATTGCTCTAAGGTTTGGTGGATACGAGTAACCTCGGCAATATGAGCTCACTTTCTGCTAAATCAGGCCTACGATTGTGAGGCTTGTAGTAATAGTTTCAAATATGATTCTCTGATAATGTCTGTCGATTTTATTGATGTATCTTTGCATTGTCAAGGTACAATCTATAAACAGAGTCGCCGACCATAGCGCCAACATCTTCTGCATGCTACTCAAGTGTAACAGATTTAAAAATGTTAATGATGCTCAAAAAGACAGTACGTTCTAAAGTAGCCCGTGGGCTTTCTCAGCGTTAAAGTTATTCCATACCAGATACCATCGGTGTGGGATCCTGCCCACTCTTCTCTTACAGGGTGCCTAAGAAGCTGTTTTCTCGGATAGCTAGACAACATACAAGCTAATCAATGTAATGGACTTCATTAAAGTAATTGAATTGACAATAGTTAAACTTCCGTTTCGACATCATGGGTCGTGGACTGTGCGGCTGGTCCCGGCGGAGGTTCGAGTCCTCCCGTGTGTCTGTGTGTGTGTGTGTCTGTGTGTGTGTGTGTGTGTGTGTGTGTGTGTGTGTGTGTGTGTGTGTGTGTGTGTGTGTCCTTAAAATAGTTTAGGTTAATTAGTGTGATAGCTTATGGACTGATGACCTTAGCAGTTAAGTCCCGTAAGATTTCACACACATTTGACATTTTGAGATCATGGGTCGCATGCAACTGGCGACATGCAAATAATCCATGTCCTTCGTTGTATACAGTATCCCTGCAAGCTAATCACACAAGTTCATAAGTCAGTGCTCTCGTTAATATCACTTCGGCTCTTCTAGTGCGCGCCTTCTACTGCCCTGGTCTACTGGTGCCCGAGGCTAGGCGGCGCGTCGCTTTTATTGTCTTCGTGTAAATGCCGCTTTGTCAGCGTGCTATTTATTGGCTGACGTCGTCTCGCAGCCCTCTCTGCTGTATCGTTCTTGATCTTCGGGCCGGCGCTTGTCGTTGCGCCGGATTCGGCGGTAGTCGTGGAACGTAATAGAGATACTTTCGCAGTCGATAATATCATTTTAATATGGAAACATGCATTAAACACGTAGAGCATTGAATAAGTTTTGTATTTATTACGTTAAATGTTATTACTTAATATCCTTTATTTGCTTCTATGTGCTAACATGATAAAGTTCAAAAGTCAAAGAGAAATAGCTTTCCTAGAGAGTGATTATTATTCAACATTTCGTGTCATAGTCTTCAGTTCAATAAAATTTTTGTACTACACACTTTCTGAGATAGTCTTATTCCTCGGCGTTCGAGCTGTCTTCATACAAGATCTTATCGAAATCGGCTCAGTGTTTGTCAAGAAAGCTAACAGCCAGAGTTACTGTCGGTTTTATAATACTATTATGGATGCATCTAGCAACTAACAGTTGAATCCGTATATGTCAACAAACGTTTAACAGTGTACTTTTACTACTCACTAACAAACAGAAATACATAGACGTCAACGGTTTAAGACATCCTTAATTTTAGTTGACGTTGATGAATGCGATCGTGAGCTAACTAGAGTTGGCCCTTATTTATGGAGCACATGCGTAAATAGTGCAATCGTTGCGGGGTTAGAGGATGTGAGTGGGAGGAATCTTTCATTATTTTGTCTTTCAGTGCTGACAACTCATGGGTGTGCGCGACTCTGTCCATAATTTGTAAATTTTGCTATGGAAGTAAGTTGTATTCATGAATGCGCCTTACAGAGATGGTTATCTTTAAGTGCTATACACTTTTGTAGCAAGGGACATCACATCAAGGCTGCTGTAATAGAATGCAATGCATAGGAGAAAACCGGCATTTAAGTCATCTATCGAATGTTTATGTAGTTTCTCATATTCAGTAGCTGATTTAAATACTGTTATTAAAGTCATTCACACACAAGAAAAAAACTAAATCACCACGTAACTATAGTGTCAACTGTTAGATCGCTGAGAATATTTCCATCTTTTAACGAGCAGTACAGAGTGTTGTAAATTAATCTGTAAAATTGTGATTAAGTATATTTCAGAAATGAGTATTGGTAGAAAGGTGCCATGTGCTGCATAATGTTCAACTTTTTGTATGGTTTTGCTGGTTAATTATTGACGAAGATGCCGCCCGCCCAAGCAGGTGGCACATTGCGTGGAAGATCAAATCTGACATCCACGTCCAGCGGAACATCCGGACACGTCCTAGAAGCACACCACCATCTTGTCCGACCATCAGAAAGTGATGCACGAGGTTCAAGGAATCCAGAAATGTCGTCACAGGATGACTTCTGGGTGGCAGAAGACGAGAAACAATGGTGGACAGTATGTTACAGAACGTTAATGAGGACACGACACACTGGTCTCGGCAGGGACTGGTGTATCGCTCAGATATCCTACGTACTGCAAATAGCGCGCACATTTTCTTACGAATACGAGAACCATCCTGGAAATTTGGTCGTATTCTTCAAACGAAGGTTGGCAAGTTGACTCTTCAGTTAAATAATATAAGGCTGATCAGCACGAAATCGGGGAAGTTCATGAAACTGCTGCGCAAATAGTTTCTAAAATCAGTCATTCCTCCGTACTTTGGACAAGACAGATTCTTTTACATTAATGATTTGTGGAGACGCCAGACTGCTCTCATATTACTATCAAATATTTGTACACGAAAGACGTTCCCATGCACCGTAAGAACTAATGCATCCAAATATACTCCACTCCACTCCCTCGTGATATTTTTTTGTGCTAGCAAGTTGGAAATTTCACGAAAGAGTTCAAAAGAGTATTGGTTTGCTAAAGACTAGTAGAAAAATCGTTTGGAGGGAAGATTCCACAAAATACAATCTTTAATTCCGTGTCAATCTAATGCAGCTGCTCTCAAACGAACAATCATATACGCGTGTTACGCATCGAAAGTAATCGAAGCTAGAACAGTCATTTTGAATCTAAAGGAGTGTGTTCCGTTAACGCTTCTGAAAAATCAACGTACCGGCGAAGCAGTAGCTTTCATTATACGTGCTTGGTGCTCTACGAATTTGTGTTTGTTACTTCTGCGACAACGTCATTCGGAATTATTTTCTAACACAGCAAACAATAGCAAGTAAGACAATCCTCTTACCTATTTTCTAACAAACGGATTATACGTTTGAAGAAAGTATGATACGACGACTGATTTATTAATGCCACGCCCAAAAATCCTATTTTTTAATAATTTTACGTGACACATACTGTTTCATGATAGCCTACTCTCTACTATGAAATTGGAAAAACAAAAAAAAAGGTGCAGGGGTAGGGTTTGAACCTTTATCGCCAGCTTGGCAGCACTGAACGTAAGCTCCCCTGCGCTACGCTCCCTCAGTCAAAACAAGACGTTATCGATATAATTAGTACGCATAAAACTTCGTCATAGATATTCTCGGAAACGAGGGACCGTCGCAGGAAAAGCCACCAGCCAAGTGCTTAGGACAAGTCCCTTTAGAACATACTGGATACTCTTAAAAATCCGTGATTAACAATATGATGGCCCCATTGGGAGATAATTAACACGTAACACACCGCTTTGAAGAATGAATCATTGCAACAGAGTAAAAGATTTATTCTGGGCTGTGGCTAAGATATTTCCTCTAAGTACCTTTTTCTTCCACGAATAATAATGCGACAAGGTATGGTGGAAAGTTTCTGTCAGAAAGATTTTTCAGTCAAGTTCATCAAGTACGAGAGGTAATGGTATACGTAAAGCTTTGAGTGCGGATTTTGAGTCATATCTAGCAAGAGTTATTTCCAATAAAAGACAAATTCCTGTTAAGTTTTACAGAAAGTTTCACACTGCTTTTCGTATCCTCTTGATGGCATTTCAGTTCAAAGAAAGGATCAGACCACTCCAGATGGTGTCAGATGTCGTCATTGTATTTTGACATTAGGACTTGATTCAATAAGTCTCTGTGGTATACCTATTTGGACCTAAACAGCGTAAAAAGATATTCTTGTCCGACGAATCCCGAAATCCTAGAAAACTGACTCCTGGGTAGAGAAGTCTCCTAGCCAAGACCGAATATATAGGTTCTCATTCGACCTACAAAGAGCAAAACAAACTTGGACATGCAAGTTTTAGAAGTTGTCTACTGCAATGTCATTTTTTTCCCCTCTTTCAATTTTCCTCTTTGTCCGTGTTCAACTTGGAGTATCTGTCATATTCCAACGTGTATCTCTACTACTATCTAAATGTTCAAATGTGTGTGAATTCCTAATCAACGAAACTGCTGAGGTGATCAGTCCCTAGATTTACACACTACTTCCACTATCTTGTGCTAAGCACACACACACACACACACACACACACACACACACACACACACACACACACACACACACACACGCCCGAGGGAGGACTCGAACCTCCGGCGGGAGGGGCCGCGCAGTCCATCACGTTGAGCCTCAAACCGCGCATCCACTATGCGCAGTTGTTACTGTTTAATCGTAGGACCGTACGAAGCGGACTTGAGTGGTCTCAACGTCAGCTTAAGCTTTCTAATGAGTGTGTGTGGTGCTGCTGTTCGCAGTATTATTGCGATTTAACGGACAGTAGGGGTTTGAATGACACAAAGAAACTTTATACCACATGGGCCAATTGAGAAGTCAGACTTTGGTGCGCTGACGTCCTCTCACGGCCCTCTTCAACTGCGGACTCATTTTCGTGTGGTTATGCAGTCTAGTGGCACTCCGGAAAGTTGAACGTCGCTGGTGTTCGGCCGTCCCTTGTTAGCGGCGACGAGTGTCCGGCTTCCCGCGGAGTTTAACCTGGCTCTCCACATGCCTCTCCAGGTCCTCACAGGCCTCCCACGGCCTCTGCGTGGTAGCCTTCTTTGTGCGGTTCCTGAGTGACTCTCATCCAACTTTTCATTCCGTGTAGCATATTATCAGCAATTTCTGCGACGTAATCGGGCTAAATTAATTATCAGAGCTTCCGATGTACTGTACACCATAGAGTATCTTTATTATGACCAGTTGCTTGTATCCGTAATAACAATCGTTGAAGGCGTCAGGAACAGTGTTGTCTGAAGTGCTTTCTACTATTCTTGAAGATTGTGTGTCATAGGATTTACACAGCGAACATCAGACAAGATAGTCGCAAAATTATGAAATCAAGAAATCGGAAGGTTCTGGTAGTACTTTGCAAATACTTAACTGATACCCCTCTCCCAGCCATTTGCTCTTCTAGCAATGTAGCAACGCGCGCTGCCTGCCAGAAACATACCTTCCGCCCCAAGGCTTCCAACTTTAAATGGATAAATCTGATATTTGAAGACGGATTCGCTGGAAAACTAGTAAAGACTATACATCTCAAACATCGATGACACTGAAACTTTCGCAAGAGTGAAATCTGCTTTCATGGCCCTAGCGTTTCTAATCGGATACGCTGGAATTCAGTTGTCAGAATTACACAGAAAATAAACTGCAAAAGACTCCCAATAGTCAATTTGCAGTACACGTTTTCGATCATGTCCAGAAAACTACTCCCTGCAAATGCTCGTCGGCACGGATGGCAGCAGTCATCAAAAGCATTACACTCAGGTTACCACTGTAACATAAGTAGTTCACTGCCTTCCATAAGACTTCCGCCGGTCCATATCTTTTATTAAACGTGTCCAGCCAGCTAACACTTCCGCTCTTTGGAACGAAGACTGTAGGAATAACCTGCGCTCTCGCTAAACCGCAACATCTGACAAGGAAACCGGTAGATTAAGTAGATTCCATGACCGTGTATGGAAACCTGTTTGTGAATTATTTTGTATTGAGAACATAGTTTTGTGTACCACGAAAGAGCACTAGCTCCATAAAGGGTAAAAACTCCAAATAAAGACAATCTCCGACCAGAGGTACTATAACTTGTTCCCTGCGTCCAGTAGCGCTGCCACATGACATTGCTCACAGAAAACTACCAAAATTGCTTAACATTCAGGCCATTCATTCTCAGGAGCAGAACGCCGACATTTTCGTTGTTCTATTTCCCCTGGCGTTTTCGGTGGGAGCTGCGGACGGCTCCCTGCCAGTATTTTTCACAAGTTTACGTCCAGCAGTTGCTGGAATTCACATTCCGTCAAGGGGAAAT
Source organism: Schistocerca gregaria (assembly GCF_023897955.1). Taxonomy (NCBI): domain Eukaryota; kingdom Metazoa; phylum Arthropoda; class Insecta; order Orthoptera; family Acrididae; genus Schistocerca; species Schistocerca gregaria. Next base: position 542,637,837 of record NC_064922.1, on the reverse strand, counting down.
CACTAGACCTTAAGACATAACAGTAAGCTCTGACCAGCAACCAGTTCAAACGGTTTGGTATCTGCAGACGAATGACAACGCTCCTACAGTACACAGTCGGCACGGATACTTCACGGTCGACGGTGGCTCGATAGTACATGGGACAACTGAATCGAAACGAAAACTCGCCATGGGAATTAATATATTGCAAGCAGACAGTCCGAAAATTCGTAGAGACGTGCACAGGGATAAGCCCAGCACGCTAAGGGCGCGGACGGCTATCGACGGAGTACTCGGTATGTGCCGCAAAGCGAGGTCCGCGACAGTTTATCTTATTAGGAAAACACAGCTAGAGCCGTAACCCGACATGCCAGAAACTTCACTCAGTCTAAGAGAAATGAACTAGCCCATGTCTCGGCTTATCCGTCATACTCGGTCGTTTTTGAGGAAACTACGGTCAAAGTTGTTGCACTGTATGTGCCTTTAAGAGAGTACAATGTTCAACCGAAACTGTGGCACAGAAGCTACCGTAACGGCTTCACGCATTTGCGCTCCGCATTCGAAATCCAGTTATTAGTTTTAATTCAGTTTTTCATTTAACTGCCCATGCCCTTAGAAGATAATAACACGAGTGTTTCCCGATGGAAATGTAAATAACGTTGTCCTTATTCGTCTACTAATTATATGTCTGATGAATGAACTAAAAAAAATTGACTGAGATATTTAGTTAATATTGTTTTCTGTGAAATTCCTGTAGTATGTTCTGATTCATAATCAGTTGCAAGCGCCAGTTTTCGGCAAAGTGATCCGATAGGCGTGATTTACCGCGAAATTATTGCCAGCGCGCAAAATCTTCAGCACTGTTAACGACATCTCTTTCCCGAGTAAGTTTCACACGGAGAAATTTCACTGTGGCAATGTTGCCTTCGCGCAGTGCTCGTTGTGTTAAGAATTTCTGTGTTTCAAATGTTTCTACGATCAGTATCATCCAAGGAAATGCACCAAATGATACTGAAGAATTAATGTCACAATAAAATATAAGAATTGATACAAGAATGAAATATAATACTACGAGAATTTAAAAAGATCGTAACTCTTAAAGATACCATACAAACACGAATTATGTACTAAATGTATGACACTTGGTGTGAAACCCAGTAGTAATTTTACGATTCATATAACATCCTTGCATGTTATAACTCGATAAAAAACGTTCGTGTAGTAACCTTCCACGGACATGGGTAGATAAAATAAAAAGTAAACTAAATAAAAGCAATCATTTCTCGAACATGGGGCACAAAACGGAGACCACGCGAAGCTAGCCACTATGCCACCTTTTTGGTTGACATTACCGCGCGCTAAAAGGCATCTAAATTAGGTCCAAAGCTTTGACCGTCGTGTTTACAGAACCGGTCGAATACTTAAGAATAAGACGAGACACGTGTTCGCGTGTGTTCCCTTTTCTTCCATTGTACGAAGTTCCTGAAGAAAAAAAAACTGTTTGTGGCACTTGACGTGTTCTCCTCGTAAGCATAAGCACTGGTCCGCCTGTCTTACTGCCGCCCGCAGGCATAAACTTCTGTCAGCGAGTCTGCTTACAATACGTAACGCCTGCGCCCTCTGTGGCAGATTTCCATACAATTCCGCTGCGCTACCCACGCCAGGTCGTCTGCCTCAGTGAAGATGTGGCGGTACAAAATCCTTGACCTTTGAAAAGGCCATGTAGAACCTAAAATTGCCAAGCTTGTCCCGCGACCTTCGGAGCAGAACCGGAGGCCTACGGAAAACGCGGCAGCGTCTGGACCACCGAAGGATGCAACGTAGACGTCGCTGGGTCCGCCGCAAGGGCGGACAGACAAGGGTGCTGGGGCAAACGGGGAGGTAACCTGGCAGCAGCGTAGGTGAGGTCATCTCCAACGCGAGGAGAGAGGAAGCGATATTTCAGGAATATATTGACGTGCTGTGACCTGTGCTGACCAGTGTTTCGCCCAGTGTGTTTACAATTTTTTCAGTGTGTGCATAATATTATTATGGTATGCAGATGGAACTATATGTTCCCAGAAGAGATATTCAAGCGTTAAACATCTGTGGTGTATATAGAAAGCCTGAAGTGACGAATGAAAATTTGTATCAACGCTGGGATTCGAACCTTGGTTTCCTGCTCACTAGGCAGATGATACTCATAACGCCAACCTGGCAGAATGGTTTCGAACAATTACAGGAACTAGCCTAGCAGTTGCGTGTCGGCCGACTTCGTACTCCCCCTGAACTCGAACAGTATTGCAAAGTTGGAGTGTCTCTGCACTCGGCGGTGCTGAACCTCATACACACGAGCCATTATGTGCGGTTGTCTTTGAAGTAATTTAGTCGCTCCGTGCACTAGAGAAATAAGGTTCAAATGGCTCTGAGCACGATGGGACTCAACTGCTGTGGTCATTAGTCCCCTAGAACTTAGAACTACTTAAACCTAACTAACCTAAGGACATCACACACATCCATGTCCGAGGCAGGATTCGAACCTGCGACCGTAGCAGTCGCACGGTTCCGGACTGCGCGCCTAGAACCGCGAGACCACCGCGGCCGTCTCGAACCCGGGAACCCGGGCGCGGGAAGCGAGAACGCTACCGCACGACAACGAGCTGCGGACAGAAATAAGATTCTCCGCTGACATTACAGGTCAGGTACTCTTCATATTACCCCCACAGAAAATAGTCATTGTCAGATGTGATGACCGTGCTGGGCATGGAGCTGTAGCGCCCTTACCAATGCATGAATTGGAATATGCGACGTGGAGGTGATTCCGCCCATGAGCGTCAAAGTGTGCTGGAGTCCCGTCGTGCTGCAGCCACGTATACGTCCGAACATTGAGTGACATTACACCCAATAATCCAGGGAAAACATCTCTAACGAATGTCAAGTACATCGGTCTGGCAGTCTGTTTGGCAGTAGATACGGCCCAATCATATGGTCACCGATTATCCCGACCCAGATGTTAGTACCATCACTGTGTTGGTGGCTTGAATCACCTGCGCCCGTGAATGTTTGTCCGCCAAAATATGCATGTTGTGCGAGTTTCTATTAAACGTGCATTCATCTATGAATAGCACCAAGCTCGGGAATTGTGGTTGGAGAGTGTATTGTTGTAAATACTATTGCGCAAACTGTACCCGCCGTGAGTAGTTGCCCTTCCGTAATGCCTGGACTTCCTGCAGATTGTATGGATAGAGCTGGCGTTCATGGACAACACGGCAAACGATTCATGGACAACACGGCAAACGACAATTTTAGCAATGTGCAGTGCCTGTGCCACCTGCCGAGTGCTGGCTGGATCATCTTCGAACATTGTCAGCACATCCTCCTGCAACTGTCGTGTTCGAGCAGAACGTGGACGACACGCATCACGTTTCGACACCAACCAGACAACAAACAGTAGACGAGGGGTAGTATTCGCAAGTACCAAGCGCAAAATGCGACTACACAGTGCAATAGACACACCAGAGGCACCAACGTGCAACTTTCCGGGTTCTCTGAAGCGTCTCTCAATGGCTGCGAACGTGGGAATGATGTGGGGTGTGTCAGTTTGGAAAACGTTCAGCAAACTATTTCGTAGCAGCTCTCCCTCTGCAATCAGCTTTGCCTTATGCAAATCACAATGTCGGCAATTTCCGCAGCTATGTACTGGTACATAGTGCACTGCCATCAACGAAGTTAGTGCACTGGCAAGCCACACGAGGACTGCAGTACCATGCACACAAGGGCTCTGTGGAGGAATGTAGCGCATGCGTAGGAATGTTAATGGGGGCTTAGGACGGCCATCTGCAGTTTACAGATGGCTAAAGGACTGCATACCTTACATGTTAAGACACCATAACGAACCGGGAAAACCGTCACAACTGCTCATTTTCATACTACGACGCTCTCCTGTACCAAAGCCGGATACGAGTTCCTTCCTGAAAACCAATTAGTTTGCCTTCCCGCACAACACACTAAGGGTTGCTTTTTTTTCACTCTGTAGAATCGCTTCATTATACTGCTGCTGGACGCCATCGTTTACTTCTCCGAAAACCAAGAGGAAAGTTTGCATGTGTAAAATTTGGAAATTTGTGGTAAGGACTAGGGTACCAAACTGCTGAGGTCATCGGTCCCTAGGCGTACTCACCACTTAATCTAACTTAAACTAACTTACGCTAAGGACAACACACACACACGCGCACACCCACGCTCAAGGGAGGGCTCGAACCTCCAACGGGGGAGCCGCGACAAGACGCCTAAGACCAGACGCCTACCCCACGCGGCTTGCGTGTGTTACTTCGGCACGTAGTTGTAAGCGATGATGTATTGCATCTTAATTCGTAAGTCGGTTGCTATAGACTTTAACAGTATTGATAGCAATAAGATCGTAAAATGATATGATTAAAATTTGTAATAGAGACAGCTGTGTGTAATTAACCTGACGATGTAAGATTTGGCTGGTAGGCCTGTGTTTGTCAGTATTCAACGTATGACTCTTAGTTACGATACGATATCTCTCCTAATTACAGAACTTAAGGCATATTACTTCAGACGAAACTACAGATTTAAAGAGCAAAGCGAAGAAAGTATAGTATATGCGACATTTCTGCCCTGCGAGGAAAACCATCTTCTTTTGAGAATCTCCGTTGTAAGTTGCTGAAGTCTGACCTGTTTTGTGTGTGATAACCCTACGCGGCTTCAATACTCGCTGTCCTTTATATCCATGCCAGTCATGAAGCTTTTGTGGCTTATATCAACACGTCTGTGTGAGATTCTATATTGCCGTTGTTTCTTCAACTGCACAGAATCATGTTATGAGCAGTCGTCAGGAGTTATTTATGGGACGGACGAAGTTGTGTGAGGGCACTGTACTTCACTTGTTGACAACAAAGCTGAAGGTTGTGTATGCAGTATAGCGTACCAGAAGGGTGAGTGAACCACCTTACGGCAGCACGATCTTTTTATCCATGTGAAATGTTACTCAGTTGGTAGTACTGAAGTTCTTACGTATCCACTATTTTTGGGTGCACAACGGCATCATAGGGGTTTCAGAGAATAGTGTTACGTTTTGCTACAACAGAAAATGTAATCGTGTATCTACTTCTTGGATATCCTACTTAAATGTGTGATAATGCAAGCCAAAATTTTAGTTGTTAATAACGTAAATCAATGTTCTTATTGTTTGTCAACGTGTGGGGTATTATGGCAGCCCCTCTCCTCCTTAGATGGAAGTCCCATGTGCGACACCTGCCGTCATCTCTAAAGTAATTCAGCAAGTTGTCGAGCTGTCAGGTCTAAGAAATTACATGAGAAGGACTCTAGAATTGTGAAACACCTACTAATGAGAAGAAATTCTTCAGATCATCTGATGATCTTCGGTATCATTACATTATTTGTAACTTCTTGTATGTCAGTTTCCTTACCGTGGCTTCAAGTAAAATAAAATGATCCCTAGATGACAGCCACGATTAGAACATCTCCATGCATACAATTGCCAATTTGTGGCACCAAAACAAATGATCAGACGATCGAAACAGGCAGGTAATATTATATATTATAATCAGCAGCTCTCATTGCTTCTGAAATTTTACTTTTTCTAATATTTACCAACTGTGTTGCACGACCTGCATAAAATATATCGGATACCGACTCGAATAAGAATGAAAGGAAATTTAAGTTACAGAATGACCAGACGACGGGATATGACTTGGTAACGGAGAGAAGCCAAGGTGGGACTTCTATGTACGGGTTGAAGTGGCTGTAATGTGCAGAAGCTATGCAGAGACAGAAGATCTCAAACGAGTACAGTGGAGAGCTGAACCGAACCCGTTTTCGGACTGAAGACCACAATTAATAGAACCTGTCATTTGTATACAGGTGTTTCATGTCAAAAGATATCTTACGTGATTAAGTGCACACGACGGGAATTACAAAAATTTGAACGTGGAATGGCAGTTAAAGCTAGAAACATGGGACATTCTATATCGGAAATCGTTACGGAATTCAGTATTCCGACATCCACAGCGTCATAACGCGCCAAGAATACAAAATTTCAGGCCTTACCTCCCACCATGGACAACACGGTGGCCAGCGGCCTTCACTTAACGACCGAGAGCAGCGTCATGTGGCCAGCGGCCTTCACTTAACGACCGAGAGCAGCGTCATGTTGTCAGTGCTTACAGACAAGCAGCACTACGTGAAATAACCACAGAAAGCAATGTAAGACGTACTGCGAACGTATCCCTCAGAACTGTGGGGATAAATTTGGTGTTAACGGGTTATAGCAGTCTGATGAGTCTTTTGCTGGCCAGCCGGTGTGGCTGTGCGGTTCTAGGCGCTTTTAGTCTGGAACCGCGTGGCCGCTACGGTCGCTGGTTCGAATCCTGCCTCGAGCATGGTTGTGTGTGATGTCCTTAGGCTAGTTAAGTTTAAGTAGTTCTAAGTTCTAGGGGACTGATGACCACAGCAGTTTAGTCCCATAGTGCTCAGAGCCATTTGAACCATTTGAGTCCTTTGCTAACAGTGACATTGCCTCCCCTGGTTTTGTGACCATATCGGTTAGACCCTAGACGACTGGAAAACCGTGGCTTGGTCAGACAATTCCCGACGAAAACTGGTAAGTGCTGATGGTAAGGTTCGAACGTGGCACAGACCTCTAGAAGTCATGGTCCCCGGTTGTCATCAAGGCACTGTTGAAGATGGTGGTGGTGGCGGCGGCAGCGGCTCCATAATGGCGTGGGCCGGGTTTACATGGAATGGACCGGGTCCTCTTGCCCAACTGAACCAATCATTGACTGGAAATGGTTATAGTCGGCAACTTAATGTACCTAAACGACGATAGAATTTTTATGGATGTTAATGCGCCATGTCATTGGCCAGAATGATCCGCGAGTGATCTGAAGAATATTCCGGACAATCCGAGCGAATGATTTGACCGCCCGACGTGAATCCTGTTGAACATTTGTATGACATATTCGAGAAGTCAGTTCGTGCACAAAATCCTGCAACGGGAACACTTTCGCAATTAGGGACACCTGCAGAGGCAGCATGACTCATTGTTTCTGCGGTAGACTTCCAACGACTTGGTGATGTGTGCCACGTCAGGTTGCAACAGTACGCTAGATAAAAGGTGGTCTGACAGGATGTTAGGATGTATCCTATGACTTTCCTCACCTCAGTATAATAATTGAGGTGACAAGTAACAGATGAGGTTGACCTTTCAACTTGAAAATCCTAGGTGCGTCAGGGAAATTTCTTGTAGGATCCCGCCGCTGATCACGCACTAGTACAGAAAAGAAGGGGCTTTCGGCTAAATATTTTCAGGTATTCCTCAAACAACTGAAAATTGGTCGCAATGTTTGGGTTCGGTCTAATGACTAGCATCTTGTTCGTTGTCCCATATACTGCAGAAATAATAGAAAGGTCATTATGCTCCATATCCCACCTGCTCATGTGTTTTACGTCTTACTGTGTCCTGTCAAAGGTTTGTTCATACCAACCTTGACACTAAATGTATTGAAATTGTCAATCGTGAACGGCAAGTCACAATTAGTGAATAAAGTAGTTCCTGTTCCGGCGTTTAGACATACACTGTTCGTCCAAGTAGTTCAGAGACTAATTTTATTACTGGCGTATAAGTGAGGCAACGGCCTTGCGCAGTGGGAAAACCGGTTCCCGTCGGATCACCGAAGTTAGGCGCTTTAGTTTTAGGGCTTGGCTAGCAGCTGCATGGGTGACCGTCCGTGTGTGCCGGCGCTATTGGCAAGCGGGATGCACTCACCCCTTGAGGTCAATTGAGGAGCTACTTGATTGATAAGCAGCGGCTCCAGTCACGAAAACTAATAAAGGCCGGGAGAGCGGTGTGCTGATCATATGTCCCTCCATGTCAGCATCCAGTAACTCCTATCGGCTGACGACATGACGTTCGTTCCATACCGTTGGACCGCCGAGGCCTTATCCGACTGAGTGGTAGAGCAGTGTAAGCGACGTCAGCGCAGTAACTGCGATGGCGGCATGAACTAACAAGTGTGAACTAGAGGCATGAATGCGACCAGTCCGTTTTGAGCAAGCATTGTTAAGTAGTCGACTTGAGAACGTAGTGCGTCAGCTTTGCTACGAATCACAATGGAACAGAAAAGTGTGTGAGAAGTCAGCTCCGCACACTTTGACATAAATAAATTAATTAAATAAATAAAAAAGACTACCCATGGATGCTTGCTGCGATTTGGTTGAAATTGCGGGCTTTCAAAAAAGAAAATGTGACCCTCAGGTACATACCCTCAGACTCAGAGTTGAAATATTAAAAGTTGTGGCTGATTTCGTTGTCTAGGGACTGGGATACGTAGTTGCCGCATTACATGCCAAATACTGCTGAGTCTACAGTATACAATATGAATACACACATTAATCGAATGGTTGAAGGTTCCTATCACTCGGCAATTGCGAACTTCGAATGTAACATACAAATTTATAAATCAAAGATTGCAATAAAATAAAATATGCAGGTACTATTTTAACGACTTTAAATTATGTGTAAGATAGCAGAAGTACCTTTAAGAGTGCCATTTATTACTGCAAAACACTTACTGGTGTCGATGATCCAGCAATTAAATAAAATATAAATTGAGTGACAGGGAAACATTTGATTCCTACTTCACGGAATTTGTTATGAACAACAACATAGCTCTCGAGATATCCACTTCTAAACTCATACCACGTCGACACTGCAGAAGCCACGGAAATTTCACAAGTGCACAAGTCTGCACTAAGAAATATTTCTATCTCCTGCAACCACGGGTAAACTGCTCAACACTCTCCAAGTATTTCCTGAGACCGTCCGTCGCGCCTTCCCTTCCAGCGCTACCCCGTCTCCTTTGCGACCCGATGCTCCTCCCCCACATCCATCCAGTCTATCCACTGACTTCGATAGTCGCCTACTGTAGTAACGAGATTTGTGATTGGCTAGAGCGCTCCGGCCATGTTTCCAAGCCAATTCACACTCACAAACATGTTGGAACACACACGAAATACTGGATTTACATTTAAATAACTTCAAATCAAATAATTATTCCTATTGCTGGATCAGAAACACGCTCTAACACATCATTAAATACATAAACAAATCAAATAAACATAACATAGGAATAGAAAAAAAGTAGGCAAGTAGCCTAATGTCTCTGTGCTATCTAAAACACAGTAAATATTTGACCAATTTCTTCATGAATAGTGTATATCGGATGTAAACAAATACATAGACGAATAAATATATTTAAAAGCAAGATTTTACCATTTTTTTCGTGTAACTGTGGAGTACTTTGGCCGATTACTATTGATGGTGTCAGGCCATCTTTGACCTCCAATAACTAATGTACTATTCAGGTTAAATGTCTGTAATTCTTACCGATTTAGGTTTACACTAATAGCTTTCTAAAGACACGTCGATTGACAAATTTGGATGAGCCATTCAGGTTGCTGGATGTTACTTGTACAATATAAGGTCAGATGCTAAACTTTAAACTAATAAAGATATTGAAAATCTAATTACACCATCAGAATAGATGTGCAAATAATGGTAATGTAAATGTATCTTTTTAAGGTATCATGATTCCTCTGGCTATTAATTTCTACATGAACTGTGAAATGTCTGCCATTGTGGTTTCACAAAGTCTGCCATTTTGGGCAGTCCAGGCATACAAATCTCCCTAATAGACACAAAGCTCAGTGCTCGACACAACGTCAACATGGAATTCCCAGCCACGTGGTCGGCCTGGACCACGCGCTGCGGCTACCCCTCATGCTCCGGCTAACCTTCGGCTCCATGCGATTGCTTACGAGCCCCGCTTGCAGAGCGGCCCGTGTGGCCACGCCAACGCCAACTCCGAACAGAATATTTTCAGGGAGCCACAACTCGCCCGTTACATCACAAATGAAAAACAAAGGTGATTCTTTTCTGTCAAAAACTATCCAGGGTGATAAGGCATCATGGGTGACGGGACTTGATACTAGCAGTACCAATGTACTACAGAAAGACTAGGTGCAGAATTGGTCTCTGTTCACCAAGACTGAAGAACTTGTGAATGTGCGAATGTGTGAATGTGATGCGTAAGCTGTAAACCATTCCAAAGAAAGACTTTTCTGACAATTTCACATGGCTTTGTGAACATTCCGTCTCTCATATATATATATATATATATATATATATATATATATATATATATATATATATATATACTAAGCATTCCGCAATGACCCGGTACATTTCCTTCAGATTCTGAGAGTAACTTACTGTTTCTGTCTTACAACAAATGTTTCTCCAACACACATCAGGACTTTGCATCAATATTTAAGCTGTTTGACGGAGCCTTTCCTATCTTCATTGCAAAATTTTCAGTTTATTTTGAAAAGTAGGTGGAAACAGCTCAGAGTGGCTCAGTTTAGAAGGTACTGGACCAGCATAGCAGAATGCAAAGCTCCTTCTGACCATACATATTGAGATTTCTAGTGGTTTTTCCACATCGATTAACGCTACTGCAGGGATAGGTTTTTCGAAAAGGGCGTACGCAATTTACCTCTGCTTCTAAATCTTTTTCCACTTCAATCTGAGGTATGTCTAAAGGATGTTTCCGTAAGAGCGTGCAAAAATTTAACGCGAAATAGAGGACGCTCCACTGAACAATTTGTAGTAGGAAATCTGCGGGTCACGGAAGCCACCGTAAGGAGATAATAGGAGTAAAATTACATTACATACTGTGCAGTTTTGTATTTACATTAGTTTCAGTTAACTACAAATACCATCGTTGACACAATGAACGCACCATTTGCACTGTTCTCTTACAAAATGGGCTGAAACTAACAGCCCACAACCTCAATGCAAGAATGACATAGGCGAACAAGACTCCGACACACCCTACCAAATATCCCTGGTGCGTTTCGAATCACATCACAGGCAGCTACAATTCTGGCAACTAATTCCATTTCATATCCACTGGTGTCTCAGATCAAGTGATGTTATATCTCCCTATAGGATATAATCAAGGGGATTCAGGTCATGTGACAACACAGGCCATGGAATAGGACATCCCCTTCCAAGCCACTGACCAGGTAATACAGCACTGACATGGTTGCGGACATCCACACTGAAGTGACGCGGTGCACCGTTAAGTTCTATCCACATCCTCACATGAACAGACAAAGGAACGTATCCAACAACTCAGATAGAACTCTTTGCACAAAACTCAAGTACAGGTAGCTTTTCAGACAGCCAGGTATAAGATATGGCCTAATGAGGTTGTTGCTTACAGTGCCAGTCCAGATATTCACAGCAAAACGTGCGTGGTGTGACTCTACTACAGCGTGAATGTTTCCCTTATTCCACGTGTGGCTACACCTGCTTCTCGAAATACCATCACGATCAAAAGAGGCCTCATCAGTAAACAGCACGATTTGGAGAAAACTGGTCGATTAATCCATTGTTGCAGCAACTACTGACCCAATGTGACCCTTGGTGCATAGTCACAAGCATTGCATGGACTCGTTGTGGGTGACACGGGTGTAATTGTTGTTCGTGGTGTACACGCCACACGGTAGTAGCAATTGATCCGCTACAATACGTCCCAGCACTACCTCTTCAAAATAGCGTGCCAGTCGTTCTGATGTTGCCAGGTCCCTCTTTCTTCTGTCCAATGAACCGGTCTCCAGCATTCGTCGATCGAGGGAAATAAACACTCATGACGGATGATGCCTGCCAGAAAATCGTTCTCTGTACAGTCTTTGAGCAGCGAGAGCATTGTAACGTGCTTCCCCATACATAAGCTGTATGTCGGTGTGTTCTGGGGATACTGTACCGGTACTGCTTCATCGTGTTGCACTGTACTTCTCGGAATAGCACTGAGTAACGAATGGGTGTGTCGTTTGAGTCATAGCACGTTCCGTCATGGGGCAATATAAATACGATACAACAGAGCCACATTATGAACAAGAAAAGTAAACAAAACCTGCATCATGAGTTCCTGATAAAAAGCCTCGTCCTCCTTGTTTACTCGCAGATAATAAAGAATGTACATGTAAATAAACAGCACTGTATGTGTCAACTTGTAAGCATGTTAGTTGTAAATAAGCAAGAAAACAGTATTGGTGGACAAAGCGGTAGAAAAGCTTTCTTCCATACCTTCTTAAGGTGACTTCTCCGCCGGCCGGAGTGGCATAGCAGTTCTAGGCGCTACAGTCTGGAACCGCGCCACCGCTACGGTCACAAGGTTCGAATCCTGCCTCGTGCATGCATGTGTGTGTTGTCCTTAGGTTGGTTAGGTTTAAGTAGTTCTAAGTTCTAGGGACTGACAACGACGTAAGAAGTTAAGTCTCATAGTGCTCAGAACCATTTTGGCTTCTCCGTCCCCAGGTTCCCTACCTAATATTGTGCAGTGCAGCATGCGGGCCGTGTACAGGCTGAGGCTCGGCCTGTTTCGGCTTTACTCGGTCCTTCTCGGAAGTACTCGGTACAGCGCGGCATTTCACGTAGTATTGCGATGCGGCATATGTCGGTTGGCAAGACTCACTTCAGCTTGGCAGGGTGTCAGAGCTGTTTACCCTACGCTATTTGTTTATCGTATGATTGATGTTCACAGATCCAGTGGCTGTTTGCACAGGAAGAGGCTGTCTAACAATCTACTGTTGAAGGATTTGAAAAATGAATGGGAATCTCAGAAGAGAGAGATGAGAATTTCTCAATCTCTGTTATGCAGTCGCAGTAGTGCAAATTTGCTATGAAACGCTGTGACAGTAAAAGAGCAAAGAATTATGTTGATCAACAGACAGCATTCACTGTTGTGTACATCAAAAAGTAGCGTGTGCAACATTTGCGGGCATGGAGCATGTGAAGAAATTGGCGGTCCGGTTAGAAAAATTTCTGAAGTCACACGCATTATTCCACCCTCTGTTGCAGTAGTTTTGGAAGTAACTGAACGAGGAGTATGGAAACTTTTTATATTTCTGCGAATAACGCCATGGAACACGTTTGGAACGATTTTTCGATTTAAAAACCGCAGTTGAGAGTGTGAAGAAAAAAGGAGTGGAGGAACGAAAATTAGAACAATGAGCATGGATTGCGGATTTCGTTTTTCAAGTGGACCCAACTGCCCGCTGCCCGCAATAAGACATTGCAAGATGAGAATCGATTTTCTTCTGATTTGACGCATTTTTAGAAGAAAATCGCGTTGTAGGAGGGACAAATTCTGACAAGACACAGTCCAGTTTCCCAAGCTCATTGGCATTAAAGAACACGTGAGGTTTGAAGCATTCTTTGTGGGCTTAAAAGAATTACAAGGATAGTTCTATAAACGTTTTGGAGACACTGCCAATCTTAAATCTGTTTTCGAGCTGCTTCCGATACAGTTTGCCATTTCAGATGAAAGCACCCCTGTGCTGATGGAACTGATGGATCTGCAATGAAACATCCATTTCAAAGAAAAGTCATTTTACATTAGAACTGTCCAGGACATCTACGTTGTTGTCCTCAGGAAGAATTTCCATGTCTACTTAATGAGTTTGCAAATGTGGTAAAATATTTCGGTCAACATACGCGTGACAGACCTTTTATCGATTTTAAAGCTAAAGAGGACATCACTGCATGGCGACATGAGTGTGAAAAATTGTGTAATTGTCTGTATGCCGACGATTTGTACCTGATGGAATTGTCATCAGTGCGCCAAAAAGAAATAAATCATTATGAAAACATTGTATGTGATCTGTGTTGGTGAGAAATATGAAACCAACTCGTACGCATTGCCATCTAAATACAGCGTGCTCGCAGTTTCCCCTTCTCCCGCCTCCTCGCGCTCAGACAGCATGGTGTGGTGGTGGGGAATGTGGGCAGCCAGGCCGGGCGCTACGGCACGTGAGCCAGGGCACAGCTAGGGAGCCGAATTATTGGCTGCCGCCACTCTGGAACCTACGCTGTCTTCCTTCTAGTTGATGTAACTTGGCTTTAGTCTTACCTTTTTTGTCTCTCTTATTATTTTCTTCCAGTTTCTACAGATTCAGTTTTGTAATTACACTGCTTGCCTTTGAAACTGGAACATAATGACATTAGCATGCAGCAAACGTCAAATGCTTGGACACACAAATGGTTAGCATTTGAGAACAACCGCATAAAATATGTATATAAGGAAAGAATATGCAGCAGGTTTCTCATTCAAAAATAGCATTCGGATGTTGGCTGTTTCCGACATCATCTTACGCCTTGCTTAAGAAGAATAAATATCTACCAGTCCAGCATGTATAGGAGTTCCGCAGTGGCAGGAAACCGGTCTGCAGAGACATTGGCTTATTGTTAGGCGATGTATTGTTCCTCACTTCGATCTGGATCCCACCATAGTCACCTGAATGTGGACTCGATGGGTTCAGGTGCGTCATGCTCAACGTCATGCAGGATCTAAATGGCTCCCCTCGTTTAGCGCATCAGAGGACTGACATTTTCTTCGCTCGATCTTGCAGATTTGTATTTATGTGAGGAAGGTCAGGGGAAGAGGGCATACGCATCCACATCCACCTGACAATTGCGTCTAGCATCACTCTCGTTTGCGATCACATTTGTACCTTCCTGATACATTAGAACAGTAGACGAACTATCAAGAAGTCACAAACCTCAGGACAAGTGCTGAAACAGCTGAGAGCGGTTCTAGCTGTGAGTGGAGATGTAGTAAAACAAAACGGTAACGGGCTGCGATTGCGGGAAGTTTCACTAAAATTGTATCAGCAGTTCCGTAACTCATTCAGAGATATCGACGCTTACGCCATCTACTGTACTGTAAATGGCATTGTGGTTAAGAGATACGATGTGTTAAGAGGTACTTATTTTATCTACATTTGAGTAACGAACCATCGTAAACGCTTAAGCTAAGGAATCTTAATTCCTCTAGAGTCAGTATAGTTCCTCTCCTCATCACTCGTGATGTATCTTACAGCGTAGTCTTCCCGCGCGTACAGGGCCGGAATCCAAAACCTTCGAAGTGTTGCAATAGAGTTAACTTAAAAAGTGGTTTTTCAACAGAGATAAATCAATTATCAGCTCTGCCACGCTCATAAGATTCTTGACAAGGATCGTCAGCTTCGCTTTGATACACAAGACGTGGTTAAAATTGTCAGCAACCCTTTACCAGTGATACAGGCCATGTAGCCAGTTGCACTAATAAAGTTTGTAAGATATGATTAATCACTCGACTGCAAAAAGTGCATCGCTAACAGTCAACGCATCACCTCTGTCTAGTTAATTGCATTTCCTCAAAAAAAAAAAAAAAAAAGGCAATGTAATTGTTGAAACACAGAGGTAAAGATCTACGGCTAAATGAAAACACTTAGTTTCCACAAAAACAAATACATTTTATGCACCTTATTAACCTTTCCAAGACACTCTCCTCCGCCTTCACCACCTCCGGCAAGCTAATTACGTCGCCATCTACCACCAGATTCCGGGAATCAATAACGTGAGTTCGTCTAAAAACGTTAATAAGAGGAACATATCGGTACTGTACACCTTTGCACAGGAACACGCTTGAGGTTTCTTGTATGCTGAGGTTAAACTCTCATCAATCAGTAGATATCACTAACTTCAAAATTCAACTTTTTTTAACACGCCTTCCTGCTTAAAGGCCTCACAGTCGTCTCGTACACCCTCTGCTGCAGTGATACTCAGTGTGCTCCGCAGAGTACTGGGGTTCCGCAAGGCCCCGCCAACGGCTCTACCACAGAACGAAGTACATAAAGCCTTGTCATACACATAGAGAAACGACTCCTATAAGCACCGGTATCATATCAATGTTTGTTTTAGAAAAGTTATTTTTGTCTCTGTTGGACTACGTAATCCGCGCGCGCGCGCGTTATCCACAAACACCTCGCTACACAACCCGGGGTTATAGAAACCCGCTCCGCGCAACACACAGTACAGTTCGTACTAGACTTCACAACGCACGTTCCATATCGGCACGCCAAATATGCACTCCGCTCTTGGACCGCAGCATGTTAAATCTATGTTTGTTGCATTCAACACAATAAATTCGTCTTGCTAATGGGTAAGTCGACTGATGTTCCTGGACCGGCAATCTTGCTGATAATTATAGGATTTTCATTTAAACTTCAGCTCAACGAATATTTGCTTATGTGAGCTTCACCGCCAGCTAACACTAATGGAAAAGAAATTTTAAACACGAGTAACGTTTTTTTAAATATACCGTCTCAACTGGTATGATTGCCTTGGCCGCATCGGTACAAGTATCGATACAATGACTGTAAAAGAACAGAAGTGGTATACCTAATAAAAAGTTGGAACTATGGTCTCCTGTGTAGAAAATCACTCACTAGAAAGAAGATTCTGCCAAATCTAAAATGGGTTCTGGATGAATCGTAAAAATTTCAATCATTGTTAAATCACGCCCTTCTTAGTGTTCAAAATTTTGAGTACTGCATGAAGATTATGGGAGCCGACATAAAACACTAATGCTCCACACAGAGGTTAGATGGTTATCTCGCGGTAAGACCTTAACAATATTATTCGAACTAAGAGTTGAATTGCCGGCCGCAGTGACCGAGCGGTTCTAGGCGCTTCGCCGGCCGCGGTGGTCTCGCGGTTTAGGCGCTCATTCCGGAACCGCGCGACTGCTACGATAACAGGTTCGAATCCTGCCTCGGGCATGGATGTGTGTGATGTCATTAGGTTAGTTGGGTTTAAGTAGTTCTAAGTTCTATGGAAGTGATGACCTTGGATGTTAAGTCCCATAGTGCTCAGAGCCATTTTTTAAGAGTTGAATTACAATGTTTTATGACTGACATTTCTTTTAAAAGACGGTTTGAGTGATGTGACATGGTTATTCACACTACCGTTTTTGACAGATATATTTGGAAAGATAATTTAATATCTATCTTTACAAGGAAAAGACCGGTTTCAACACTAAAAACAAAATACCCGCCGTAAAAATGTAGATGTTTGGATTATTTTTATTGGCAGGAGAGATTCGGGAAGCTTTTTAACACTGAATTTGACGTTGGCGAGACGATGGAATTACCATATGAAATATTTGGAGGATTGGTCGAATGTGTTAATGATATGCGGGCATCTTTTGAGACGTAGTTTCTTCACGAGCACACTGCAAAACTGAAAATGAATTCAGGGGTTCATAGTGCTTTTGTACCGAATTTTCAGTAGCCGGAAGATGCGTCAAACGAAACCTAAGAATCCTTTTTATGGTCCCGTGCCTCAATCAGTAAATTCAGACCTCTCATAGATTCGTTTCCTTGTCCATCTGTCGGACTGTCAAGCACCCCTTTTTTCAGGAACGAGTAGATATATCAAGTCCAATTTTATCTCACGTATTACGGTCTATGGTGCCACGGTGGTGTAAAAAATTTAAACTTTTTAGTCAATTCAGTCACAAGAAACGGCCATTTGTCAGATACTTTTTATACTCGAAACTCGCTCATCAAAACCTGTAAGATAGTTCACTCATGAAAGTTGACAGTAATCAAGCTTCCACAGTAAAACTAAAGGGAAAGTCCGTAATTGTTAATATGTAATTATATCACACGAAAAAATATTTGTCATTTGTTATCCGACTTTAGACTTGAAATTAAAACATTCTCCAAAGTCCTGGAATACCTGGGATCGATATCTTGCCATTATCAGTGCCGCTAACAGACAAAAATCGTCAATACCCTCGATTCCTGGGATGTCTACATAATTAAGTTTGTACGGAACCCTCAATGCGCGAAACTGACACTCACCTAGCCATTTTTTAACCAGATTACAACTTGAAATCATTGTTCTAAACATTACTACTTAATGATTTTTCGTGATGAATATCCACAGATTCTGACCATTTTCCCATTTCCGGCAACATACTTGGGTGAAACAGGATTCTCAGTTTATGCAGCTATAAAGGGAAAATATCACAGTAGACTGGATGCTGAATATGATATGCGTCTTCAGTTCTCTTCTATCAAGCCCTACATTAGTCAAAAATTTAAGAAAAGGAATTTCATATGTTTCATTATTGGAAACCATCTCATCAATCTACGGTGGATTCCATGTAGTGTTATGTATTGTGTTATCGCTGCTTCTTTTGTGTTTTGTTGTAGATATCAGTAGTGTATGATGTTCCTATCTTCGTATATTTTCAGCAAATGATTCTAATTAAAGAATGAACATAAAACCGAATATTGCTTATTTTAGGACTTTGTAAAATGTTTAATATTTCACAAGAGCTCTGTCACAAAAACAGAGAGCCACTGCTTCATAGCAGCCCTATAGCCTCGCATGTTTCGCTAGGTCCAAGTAATTTCCGAAATGTTGTAATTAAACGTCAAGGACTTCCAGCCATTCAGCCCTAGAGTGCAGAAATATTCGCTTGTGGCTCAAAGGGCGGAAATTCTTGATGCTCATCGCATTCCGCCCCCTAATAGCCCTTCTCTGGTGGAGGTGCTCACGACAGAATTTCTTGCATTATTTCCCACTTAATGTTACAGAATGAATAAGAGAGGTAACCGGCGAGCCCCTAAATGTTAAATGAGCGTACCGAACTCTGAGCACAACATTAACTGTGAATTGTGAAACTCCAAAACGACGCACTTCCCACGAATTGCTCAAGATGAGGCCTTCATCCCCATGCTGCCAACAAAGGGAAACATTCCTAACCCACGGGGCGTGACAGTGTCTCACGGCAACCACGCCAGACGCCGGCTCTCGCCTCAGTAACAGGTTATGTCACGTTCCGAGGAGTGCTCGGTTACTGAGTCGGACGTAAAATATCTGCCCCGGTTCTCCAGTGGGATAGCTACTCGCCCAGGCACTCACTTGAGGACTCAGTATGAAACTTTAAAAGTACTTACCCCAAGTCTCTTTCAGTCAAAAGTACTACTCCATGAAGCACTAGTTACTGTAACATGTCTTTGGAAAGCACCCCATGTATGAACCAGTATTACTAAATGACTAAACCGATATACGCTCAGCGAATCTAAATTACAGGTTGGCTGTCTAAAAAGGCTTCAAAGACGAAAAATATCTTATTTTCAATACTTCATGCAATGATTGACCACATTTAAAAATTAAAAATGCTGTCGTAATCTGATCAGTAAAAGGTATAATCTTATGTTAATCTGTAACACAGTAAGACAAGAGTATGAAGTGGAGAATGAAAATTTGTACGAAGTCGAGGATTCGAACCCAGGTGCTCTGCTCAGATGTGCTAACCACTTGGCCACCCTGACACAGTGGCTTTGCACGGGAGGTGGACAAACTCGTTCATCCTTGGGAACTAGTTCACTGGTGATCGCTCTTTTTTGGGAACCGTTCACTTTTATTCGTTCACCGTTCATTTGTGCTTGTTATATGGCTCTTCTGAAAAATTAGCAGCATAGGTGACTGAAGATGGAAGGCGCCAAGAGGGCCTCCCCCCTGGACTACAGAGTTTTAATTCATAACAGAATTCTCACACTTGTTAATTTTCGTGATTCTGCAAAACCACCCATTCAGCCAATTCCAGCGTTATGTGGCTGATCACAGTGAAATAACATAAGGTGGCGCGCGAGAAACCGGCCCCGAGTACAGACTGCACAATTTGTTGACGGCTACGAGCAGAATAGGTAAAAATGTAATAATTAGGGAGTGAAGAAATAACAAAAACGCTAATGCAAACAACTTAAAAGCAATAGATGATAAGAGGCGACCGTGAAGAGTCTAGTATTCGGGGCCGATTTTTCGTGCGCCACCCCGTACCACCGAAATAATAAAGTAGAAGATATCATATTCTCTTTACAAAATGTGACACCAGGCACTCGATTATGGAGCGCTGTCTGCCTTCCGTAACAGTGAACATGCTCTTTTACCTTGAATCAAAAAAGCCTGAAAATGGCCACTCGTGTGTGCCATGCCGACTTCCTTTGGATGTGTAATAACAAAAAAATCTTGACTTTTTGCAAGTATTTCTTCCGCTATTTATGTAAATAGTGAAGCAAGCTGATACGCCGTTTTGTTACCTAAAAATGTATGTATTACATACCATGTAATAAAATTTGTTGTTGTTGTCTTCAGTCCTGAGACTGGTTTGATGCAGCTCTCCATGCTACCCTATCCTGTGCAAGTTTCTTCATGCCCCAGTACCTACTGCAACCTACATCCTTTTGAATCTGCTTAGTGTATTCATATCTTGGTCTCCCTCTACGATTTTTACCCTCCACGCTGCCCTCCAATGCTAAATTTGTGATCCCTTGATGCCTCAGAACATGTCCTACCAACCCATCCCTTCTTCTAGTCAAGTTGTGCCACAAACTCCTCTTCTCCCCAATTCTATTCAATGCCTCCTCATTAGTTATGTGACCTACCCATCTAATCTTCAGCATTCTTCTGTAGCACCACATTTCAAAAGCTTCTATTCTCTTCCTGTCCAAACTATTTATCGTCCATGTCTCAATTCCATACATGGCTACACTCCATACAAATACTCTCAGAAACGACTCCCTGACACTTAAATCTATACTCGATGTTAACAAATTTCTCTTCTTCAGAAACGCTTTCCTTGCCATTGCCAGTCTAAATTTTATATCTTCTCTACTTCGACCATCATCAGTAATGATCATCATCATGTAATTTACGTAACTAAAAGAACATTTTGAGTATCGCTCATGGACGCTGAATATAATACGAAAAGAACCACAAGTTCAGAGTTCAGAAAAGGTTTGAAACTGATCTAGAATGGGCGTGCGCAGCCAACGAAACGAACAACTCGATACTGAGCGAACTATGACCAGTCGGCAGTGGAAGTGCGATGACCGGCCACGCGAAGGACGACGAGTCCGGCCGACCGAGACAGACAGACAGACAGGCAGGCACCGAGGCTGGAACGAGACCGACCGACGTGCCGTTGCGGAAACGAGACCGGTCGTTTCCCGTTCCCGGGAACTGTAAGTAGAAATCCACGACCGAAGTGAACTATGAAATACTGTTTCATAGAATTCGTTCCTCGCTCGTTCCGTTACTCGGGGGAACCGTTCCTTTCGACGCGTTAGTTCGCGAACGACCCATCTCTACTTTGCACTACTGCACGAACGACCTTACCACGCCTCTCTCCTCAACCCAAATCGCCATTTACACCTCAGTCCATTCGGTACACCGTCTAAACTCAAACAGCATTACAGAGGCTGTCCAGCTGTATTAGAATAGCACCTCAGAATCGAATGAAATTCGGGATCCTATCTCAAATCCAGGCACAGGTCCTTTAATCAAATGAAACTATATGGTTCCAGAGGCCTTTTCAGCTCTGAAATTTCTGTGATGTTTATATGCATCATGGATGTTCGAGACTTGAGCGGCATAGATGTTTGAGACTTGGAAGGGTCTCTGTAACTAGACTCTGTCGTTTAATACAAATACAACACTTTTAAACTCTGCACTGGTCTTTAGGTACCATAACTCGTGGCGCGCAGATTACCCAGAGTATATTCATTGAGCATTTGAGGATGAGACCGCTTAGTGACTGTCAACAAGCTTCACACTTAATTTCAAACCTTAACGAAACTCTCTCTCGCTGACACACCTCGGAAAATGGAAAAGATTACAGCGTCCTAAATTTTCGCCATAACACAGTAAAACTTGAGGTTCTCGTATGTTTCCATCTGGTACTTCTTTACTACTAACCCCATTCGCAACACGTTTGCGGTTAGCATCCACATCCACAACTGAATTTTCGTACAAAATTATATCATTGGAAGACACAGAGTTCGGGAGATAATGACTTCCTAAACATTGAGATGCTTGGAAAACTAACGTTTGCCTAAAACGGAGCGCAAATTACCCAAACTACTCATCTAGTAATGAGAGCACTTAGCGGCGTCCAACAAACTTTAAAAATAACTTCAAACCTTACCTAAACTTCTTTCTCGCTTATGTGCTTCACGCGAAATATTTAACATATTAATAAATTTGTGAAGTAATCAGTAATTTCGATTCTGTTTTATAGATGCGAGTTTTATTCTTTCAAGAGTGGGGGATGTACCGGTAAACAAGTAACCATACGAGCCCTAAGAGGCCGTGGGAATTACGCGAAGTTTGCCGCAATGTCGGAGGTTCTTCCTTGTGCTTGCTACCCCATTCCGCTAGTTTTCCTACCACTGGCTAGGAACGTTACTCGCGCACCTACGGATGCTGCAGTGGTGCACGAACGACTGGCGCCCAGGGCTTTCCTCATATCGTGTGGTTATAGTAAAAGTGTAGCTGCTCACAGAGGTCCAGTGTAGACTGCAATTATAAAATGGCAGGGTAATTTGGTAGATAGATGCGGAACCGGTTTACGCTGGAAAAGATTAGTACCATTTTTTGCGTCCAGGTGCAAATCTGGCGCTGTACAGCATCTCATAGATGGCGTTCGTGCTCATATTGAACAAATAGCGTAAGCGACGGTTGATAACATTAATTTTATATTTCCCCCACTTGTTCGACCTCTTCTTCCCACGTCCCGTTCGTAGCCCATTAAACACGGAAATTTTTATGTATGACTTTTTTGCGTTGGCAGCACTAGGTTTCCACCTGGTAGCCAAAATTGGAACTAATTTTTTTCTAGTGTGAATTGATTCCCCCATTCACACATTAGAATATCTACCAAGTTTCACTGCCATAAGGTAATTGCAGCCCACCCTGGATCTCTGGAGTAGCTGCCCTTCATTGCTGAAGACTTCCAGCGGCTATACACAGGTTGTCGATTGAAACCGCAACTAAGCAGTAGCTACATAATTTACACAATTATTTCACAATAACAGGAAACACAATTTAATTTGTAGCTAATTCTGTACATAGTAACATCTTTGGACTTCAATACAGAAGTTGTCACACTGTATGTACTTACGCAGTTTATCTGTGAATCCAAGTATTAATCTAGGATGGCCATGAAGTCTCGACACATTTCTGAGAAATAATGGATGCAGTCACATATGTACTTATAATACATTTGTGATAAACGGGAGCCACTTGGTTATTCTTTATTTCAGAATAATCAAGGCCTTCCATAGAAAAACGTTGTTAGTCCACGTCGCCCGGCTTATATTACTGGAGGAACATCATTAGCTCACTCGGAAATTCCAGAAGCCAGACGTCCTGTACCGTAAGAGAATGTTCAGCGAATAGATCGAAACCTGGAGCCAACTCTTAGTTTAAGGAACGAGTTAGATTTGCCTAAATGAAGGAGTCTGAAAGCTTTACACGTTGCGCTAAAAAAAAAAAAAAAAAAAGCGCCCCACATTCAGGCGCTTCACTAGTTACACCATGAAGATACGCAACTTGCCAAGCTCCGTGTTAAGATTTGACAGAATCCGCACACAACGAACACCTCGTGGATCACATTTTGTTTGCTGATGAGGCTGCTTTCCGTATCTGCGGAAAAGTTAACAAACACAACTGCCGCAGATGGAGTAACGAGCCACCTCACGCTTCCCCACTGGACAACGTGAGAAGCGAATGTTTAGCATGTATTTGCGGGGACTACAGTCTGTGGACCCTTTATTTTTACGAAAGAGACACTCAAAGGAATCATTTAACTTCATATGCTGCAGCAGTTGCTGCAACCACGGCTTCAGCAAGAAGATATTGTTGACACTCTTTTGTTCCAACAGAATGGAGCACACTTTACTTTATTCTAATAATAATGTAGTACATAAATCGAAGATTGACCAACAAACGGACAGGCAGAGGATCAGCAAGACTGTGGCCGTCGCGTACCCGTGATTTGACATCCTTCGATTTCTTCGCTTGAGGGTACATAAAATCAAGGGCTCCTTCTACCGACCCCCAGACTCCGATTATACAGTTGCGGAACAGTTCAGAGAAAGTTTGAGTCTCGTAACAAATAAATACCCCACTCATACGGTTATAGTTGGTGGGGACTTCAACCTACCCTCGGTATGTTGGCAAAAATACTTGTTCAAAACCGGTGGTAGGCACTAAACGTCTTCCGAGATTGTCCTAAATGCATTCTCCGAAAATTATTTAGAACAGTTAGTCCACGAACCCACGCGAATTGTAAATGGTTGCGAAAACACACTTGACCTCTTGGCCACAAACAATCCAGAGCTGATAGAGAGCATCATGACTGATACAGGGATTAGTGATCACAAGGTCATTGTAGCTAGGCTCAATACCATTTCTTCCAAATCCATCAGAAACAAACGCAAAATAATTTTATTTAAAAAAGCGGATAAAGTACCACTAGAAGCCTTCCTAAATGACAATTTCCATTCCTTCAGAACTGACTATGCGAATGTAGACGAGATGTGGCTCAAATTCAAAGATATAGTAGCAACAGCAATTGAGATATTCGTACCTCATAAATTGGTAAGAGATGGAACGGATCCCCCGTGGTACACAAAAAAGGTCCGAACGCTGTTGCAGAGGCAACGGAAAAAGCATGCGAAGTTCAGAAGAACGCGAAATCCTGAAGATGGGCTAAAATTAACAGACGCGCGAAATTTGGCACGTACTTCGATGCGAGATGCCTTTAATAGGTTCCACAACGAAACATTGTCTCGAAATTTGGTAGAAAATCCAAAGAAATTCTGGTCGTATGTAAAGTACACAAGCGGCAAGACGCAGTCAATACCTTCGCTGCGCAGTGCCGATGGTACTGTTATCGACGACTGTGCCGCTAAAGCGGAGTTATTGTACGCAGTTTTCCGAAATTCCTTCACCAGGGAAGACGAATGGAATATTCCAGAGTTTGAAACACGAACATCTGCTAGCATGAGTTTCTTAGAAGTAGATACCTTAGGGGTTGCGAAGCAACTCAAATCGCTTGATACGGGCAAGTCTTCAGGTCCAGATTGTATACCGATTAGGTTCCTTTGAGATTACGCTGATACTATAGCTCCCTACTTAGCACTCATATACAACCGCTCGCTCACCGATAGATCTGTACCTACAGATTGGAAAATTGCGCAGGTCGCACCAGTGTTCAAGAAGGGTAGTAGGAGTAATCCATTTAACTACAGACCTATATCATTGACGTCGGTTTGCAGTAGGGTTTTGGAGCATATACTGTATTCAAACATTATGAATCACCTCGAAGGGAACGATCTATTGACACGTAATCAGCATGGCTTCAGAAAACATCGCTCTTGTGCAACGCAGCTAGCTCTTTATTCGCACGAAGTAATGGCCGCTATCGACAGGGGATCTCAAGTTGATTCCGTATTTCTAGATTTCCGGAAAGCTTTTGACACCGTTCCTCACAAGCGACTTCTAATCAAGCTGCGGAGCTATGGGGTATCGTCTCAGTTGTGCGACTGGATTCGTGATTTCCTGTCAGGAAGGTCGCAGTTCGTAGTAATAGACGGCAAATCATCGAGTAAAACTGAAGTGATATCAGGTGTTCCCCAGGGAAGCGTCCTGGGACCTCTACTGTTCCTGATCTATATAAATGACCTGGGTGACAATCTGAGCAGTTCTCTTAGGTTGTTCGCAGATGATGCTGTAATTTACCGTCTAGTAAGGTCATCCGAAGACCAGTATCAGCTGCAAAGCGATTTAGAAAAGATTGCTGTATGGTGTGTCAGGTGGCAGTTGACGCTAAATAACGAAAAGTGTGAGATGATCCACATGAGTTCCAAAAGAAATCCGTTGGAATTCGATTACTCGATAAATAGTACAATTCTCAAGGCTGTCAATTCAACTAAGTACCTGGGTGTTACAATTACAAACAACTTCAGTTGGAAGGACCACATAGATAATATTGTCGGGAAGGCGAGCCAAAGGTTGCGTTTCATTGGCAGGACACTTAGAAGATGCAACAAGTCCACTAAAGAGACAGCTTACACTACACTCGTTCGTCCTCTGTTAGAATATTGCTGCGCGGTGTGGGATCCTTACCAGGTGGGATTGACGGAGGACATCGAGAGGGTGCAAAGAAGGGCAGCTCGTTTTGTATTATCGCGTTATAGAGGAGAGAGTGTGGCAGATATGATACACGAGTTGGGATGGAAGTCATTACAGCATAGACGTTTTTCGTCGCGGCGAGACCTTTTTACGAAATTTCAGTCACCAACTTTCTCTTCCGAATGCGAAAATATTTTGTTGAGCCCAACCTACATAGGTAGGAATGATCATCAAAATAAAATAAGAGAAATCAGAGCTCGAACAGAAAGGTTTAGGTGTTCGTTTTTCCCGCTCGCTGTTCGGGAGTGGAATAGTAGAGAGATAGTATGATTGTGGTTCGATGAACCCTCTGCCAAGCACTTAAATGTGAATTGCAGAGTAGTCATGTAGACGTAGAATCTCCAGGATGTAAGAGATTGAATCATCGATGCAGCGTCAGCTATTTCACATGGTACGCTTCAGAATGTATTCGGGGATACTCATCAATGAACCGAGCTGTGCTTCTAAGTGAACTCTGGTCATGTTGAAATCCGATGAAAATGTGTGCATAGACTGCCTTAGCTGTACATGCCTGGAGTACAAGAGTAAATGCATCACTCATTTCATAGAAATGGATCGAGACGCTCTAACCACTTTGTCCATTCCAAGGAGACAATTCGTCACATTTTTTTCAGTATGCCTGCCATTCTTGAGAACAAAACTACAACTTTCCAAAAACAGACATAATGTCTTATGGGATAACAGCAATCAGTCATTTTATAATGTTACTTAAAAACGGTCTTGATTGCAAATTTTTTTTATTCATATGACCGGTTTCGGTTCATTCAGAACCATCTTCAGATCTGATATTTCAGTTACAGGAGTAACCAGTCCAAATACAGCAATTTTCACATGCTGCGTCACATCATTGTTTCATTTCATTTGACTGCCCCTCGACTTTTATTTAGCTTTGCCGAGTGGGAACATGATTGTCAATTTAAGGTGTACTTTTATGTAAATGTTGTCTTTAAGATCTGGGTATTTTTGTTGCCTTTTGTTCCGTATGAGTACTTTTATTAGCTGACTGTAAAATGATTTTGCCCTGATTTTCTTTTAAAATTTGTCTCACTGTAGATTTAACACATCTCTTACACAAAAAACGTAACGAATTTAGTTTCTAATCTACATCTACATCTACATGACTACTTTGCAATTCACATTTAAGTGCTTGGCAGAGGGTTCATCGAACCACAATCATACTATCTCTCTACTATTCCATTCCCGAACAGCGAGCGGGAAAAAAGAACACCTAAACCGTTCTGTTCGAGCTCTGATTTCTCTTATTTTATTTTAATGATCATTCCTACCTATGTAGGTTGGGCTCAACAAAATATTTTCGCATTCGGAAGAGAAAGTTGGTGACTGAAATTTCGTAAAATGGTCTCGCCGGGACGAATAACGTCTATGCTGTAATGACTTCCATCCCAACTCGTGTATCATATCTGCCACACTATCCCCCCTATAACGCGATAATACAAAACGAGCTGCCCTTTTTTGCACCCTTTCGATGTCCTCCGTCAATCCCACCTGGTAAGGATCCCACACCGCGCAGCAATATTCTAACAGAGGACGAACGAGTGTAGTGTAAGCTGTCTCTTTAGTGGACTTGTTGCATCTTCTAAGTGTCCTGCCAATGAAACGCAACCTTTGGCTCGCCTTCCCGACAATATTATCTATGTGGTCCTTCCAACTGAAGTTGTTCGTAATTTTAACACCCAGGTACTTAGTTGAATTGACAGCCTTGAGAATTGTACTATTTATCGAGTAATCGAATTCCAACGGATTTCGTTTGGAACTCATGTGGATCATCTCACACTTTTCGTTATTTAGCGTCAACTGCCACCTGACACACCATACAGCAATCTTTTCTAAATCGCTTTGCAACTGATACTGGTCTTCGGACGACCTTACTAGACGGTAAATTACAGCATCATCTGCGAACAATCTAAGAGAACTGCTCAGATTGTCACCCAGGTCATTTATATAGAAATGAACACAATTTAGTGTTACTATGGTATACATGATGAAAGGAACTTGTCAACTTGGGAACGTGGGAACACCTCTTTCGGTTTCTACGTACTATTTAATAATAGGGGAGATGGAGATAATATGAGAAAGTGTTGTAATGTGAATCGCCATAGTATTTGCGTACCACTAATGCCATTTGTCCGCGCCTTCAGTTATCGCAACCGCAATCTGTTTCTACCAATAGAGGCATCAGAGATAAGTATCACGTTATTTATGGCTGTGAGCAGACGCACTTTGTTTTTTAACTTCCAAACATTTTGTAAAGTTAGATTCAAATATTTTTTCTGCTACCGTTATATAGAAATTAGCTTACGCTATCTAGTGTACTATTTGGTAAGAGAATTAAACCTACAAATGACAGTTTTATTTACTTGAAATTGCCTATCGAATTTCTAGTTTCATTGATGAGTTTTGTAAATGGCATTTGATGGAATTATGACACACCCTGTTCCACGGTTCAACCCCTCTTACGTTAAGTAGATGTCACCATGCCAAGAAGCAGGTTATGGTGTGGAAAAAGAGGAATGACAGAAATGGCGCCCTGAAGATAAGGTTCAATCATTAACGGTTGTCATGGATCAAACTAAAACACTAAATGAAGTAGCAAGCTGTTTCAATATATCAAAAAAATACGCTCTTGAGAAAGAGGGCTATAAAGGACATAAATGTAAATACTTTAACGCTTGAAGAATGAGCTAGAAAACCTGTTTCTTATTACCACCGCACACGAAAAAGTTCATAATCTACATCAGGCTAAAAATCTATTGTGTTTATTAAACTTGCTCATTTTTCATCAGTTATTATCGATAATTTACAGTACGTAAATAAACTGACAGATGACATTTTTGATGGAACAGGCACTTTTGAATTCAGTATTTGGTTTTAAACGAAAAAGTTTTTCATATTACCGCTGCTTCCCCGTTGTCTTTGCTTTGTTTCTTACGTCCCTTTGATCTATTCATCCTCTCGCAGTGGGTAGTATAGCGGTTGTATTCTGATTGTGAAAATATTCCATTTTCCGAGAAGGTATCTCATACCGAGAACCGAAATTTTTGCTGTTAATTTTGAGTGGAAATGTCTGAGCATTGTAACAGTCTCTATATATGTCTGTGTTTATCGTATTTAGTTCGTTAGGGCCTTGAAATTGCTGCGTAGCTCCGATTTTCCTCCGCGTATTGCTGTTACTTGGAGTGGACCGCGTTTCTATTCCGTTCCCATTATTTTCATCGTTTCCACTTTGTGGACCCTTCTGTAAGATAACACTTGAATGGATGTTCCTAGCTACAGCAAATTAGTCTTTTTCCGTTCTGTTTGTTGCGGCTGCTTTACAGTAAATTTCCATTATTTCATATACTTCATTACTACGAAGCGCACTAATGATAGTTTTAATTAAAAATAAGGTTACTTAATTAGTTTTATGTTTGTTTCGAAGTACAAATTGAAATCCCCGCGCCACCACAGTAATGCAGCACGCCGTTAGACGAGCGAAAACCGAATGACGCAGCCAATTCAAAAAGTCATCCACTAATTATTTTCTGTATTTGAAGAAAGAGTGACAGCGCTGAAACGATTCATGCTGAGTTGATGGAAGCCTATGTCATTAATGCACAATTACATTGTTGTATACGGTCCAGTCACATTGATGCGACCACCGCCTGTGTTCGACGTCAATGTGCAATTACCACTGACTGGCGGCAGCTGGCACCACTAGCAGTTGACGGTATGTAAAGCGTGTGTGTGTGTGTGTGTGTTTGAGGGGGGGGGGGGGGAGGAGGGGGGGAGAGAGAGGAGGGGACACGTAGAAAAACAGAGCAGCAGATTAGTCACTGTCGTAATGCGGAAACCGAGCGATTTATCTGACGTCCGAAAGATCCTGATCATTGGCTTTTGAGCCAAGAATGGAAACATTTCCGAAACGGCTAAGTTTTTAAACTGTTCGCGTGCCGCTATGGTCAAAGTACACCTTGCATGCGAAAATGGCGCTATCCAAAGCCAGCGCCAAGACAATTTTGATGCACTGCGGGCCTTAGATGGCGGGGGTGAAGGAAAGCAGCAGAAGTGTGCGCCTGTTCAGCAGCTGACCGCTCAGGTGCACAACGGGGCTGTCAACACTGCCTACTCAGCGGCCATTCAGCTGAAGTTGCTGCGTCTGGGCCTTCGCAGCAGGCGCCTGGTTCGTGCACCCATGCTGACTGTTGTTCTTCGGCAGCGAAGGCAGGAATTTGCACGCCAGTACTGCGGAACTGGATGTCCACTGAGAGGCGACAGGTGACCTTTCCAGATGAACCACGGTCTATGTTCCGTGGGGTAGATGGTCGTTGGTGTGTACGGCGTGAAACGTCTGAAACCAAACAATCGTACGAAGAGTCCAGGCCGGAGGAAGGAGCCTTGCCATCTGTCAAATGTTTTGGTGGCATTTTTCGCCACTCTAAAAAGCATAGTGGCTCAAGACACAAGTATGAATCTTTCCTCGGCACCATGGTATCTACGAACACGACAGTCCAACCTGTCACTCATCTCACAGTGTACGCGCGTGGTTCTAAGAGCACCAGGATGATATACCGTACTTTCCTGGCTACCAAACTCAACGGATCCAAACCCAATCGAATCTGTGGAACCAGTTAAATCGGGCTGTTCGCGCCTTCGATCCCCAACCCAGAAACTGGAGTCAGCCTGGCCCTACATCCCTACCGTTACCTTCCAGAACTCCAATCAGTCTCTTCCTGCGTTTCTCGCAGCGCTCCACTCTGCAAAAGATGATTTTTGGGGCTTCTGACAGATGGTCACATAAACATGGCTGGAAAGTGTTCTACTCATTGGTGAGGTGGCACAGACCCTTTAAGTGTCGTCACACAGGTCGGAATGACGAAAAACGAAGTGACAGGTACTTCATCTGCCTAGAACCGAGGCACCGCAATTGAATCGATATTGGAAAAAGTAAAATCAGTAACGGTTGTATTTGACGACACAGGCTCGCAACGGTTACGTTCCTCGACTGCACTGACTGAAAGCTCTCCGAACCGAGGCAGCAGCGTGAATGTCACAGTTACGTCACGACAGTCTAGATGATTACTTCAGCCGCCTAATCACTATGAGGCGAGTGGTCGGCATAAAAATGTGACACAGAAAACAAAGAGCAAAGCAAGCAGTCGAAACATGTGCATTCACCATCATCGGACCCGATGATGCCGAGTAGTTTTTGCAGTAGCAATAGGAAGGTGTTAAACAAATCATGTTCGTTCGGGGCAAGCCGTTATAGGGCGTATTGCTGGAGAGAATTCGTGGCACAAGACATAGTTAGACGTCCTGGTTCTCGGGATTGTAAAACTTTGACCTCGTCCTTCCCCATCCCCGTGTTCTCCTAACTCTGTACCCAGTGACTTCCTCCGTTTCCATCGAACAAAGTAACAGCTACATGGCAGGCGTTCCAGAGTGACGACAAAGTAGTTTTAGAGGTGGAATATTTCCTGGACGGCGAAAATGCCGATGTCTACAACCAAGGCAAAGACTGGCGAAATCTTACAGAAGCTCAAAATTTGGCACCAACTTCAATGCGAGATTCTTTAAATAGTTCCAACAACGAAACGCTGTCTCGGAATATGCCAAAAAATCCGAAAAGATTGGAGTTGTATGGGAAGTACACGATCGGTAAGACACAATCAATACAATCACTGCGCGAAAGCGATGTTAATATTACCGATGACATTACCACTAAAGTAGAGTAACTAAATACGGTTTCCCGATAGTCTTTCATCAAAGACGACGAAGTAAATATTCCAGAATTCGTACCAAGAACATGAATAACATAGAAGTAGCTATCTCGGTGTAGCTAAGTAGCTTACGTCACGTAATAAAAGTAAATACTCTGGTCCAGATTGTATACTGGTAAGATACCTTTTAGAGTATGCTGACGTAATAGCTCCGTAGTTGGCAATCATATACAACCGCCCGTTCAACGGAAAATCCGTACCTAATGACTGGAAATTTACAAAGATCACAACAGTACTAAAAAAAGGGAATAGAAGTAATCCAGTTAATTACAGAACAATACCATTGACGAACATTTGCAGTAGCGGAACTTACAGTGTGTTCGAACATTTATCAGTTACCTCGAGGAAAACGATCTTTTGACACAGTCAGCACGGATTCAGAAAATATCACTCTTTTGAAATACAGTTAGGTCTCTAATCTCACGAAGTAGTAAGTGATATCCATAGGTCGTCTCATATTGCTTCCCTATTTCTAGATATCCAAGACGCTTAATACACCGTTCTATACAAGTGGCTTCTGATCAGATGGCTTGATTACGGGGTATCTTTCCAGTTATGCGACTGGATTCCTGATTCCCTGACAAAGATCTCAGTTCGTAGTAACTGGCAAAAAGTCAGAGTAAAACAGAAGAGATGTCTGGTGTTCACCAAAGAAGTGTTACGGGAACTCTGCTGTTCCTAATGTGCGTAAACGATTTAGGGGACAATCTCTGCAGCGTTCTTCGATTTTTTGGAATGATACTGTCATTTACCTACCATCTAGTAAAGTCATCAGGAGATAAAAGCTATTGCCAAATGACTTGGACACGTTATCTGTTCGACGTGAAAAGTAGCAGTTGATCATAAATAAGTGTGAGGTCACCCAAATGAATATAAAAAAAATACGTGAAATTTCGGTTATACGATAAAACATACAAATCTAAAGACTCAAAAGTCGGCTAAATACCTGGTAATTAAACTTGCGAATATCAAATTGGAACGATCACGTAGATAATCTAGTGACAAAAGCAAGCCAGAGACTGCGCTTTATAAGCAGAAAACTTAGTTGATGTCACAGGTTTACGAACGAGAGTACCTGTACCCTGCTTGTCGGCTCTCTTCTTGAGTATTGCTATGCGATGTGCGATCCGCATCAGATAGTATTGACGGAGGAAGTCGAAAAAATTAAGAGAAGGGCGTCTTGTATTATCACATAATAGGGGACACACTGCTACGGATATGAAAAGCGAGTTAGATTTCCAGAAAGCCTTTGATAGCGTTCCTCACAAGCGACTATTAATCAAATTCTGTGAATATGGAGTATCGTCTCAGTTGTGCGACTGTATCCGTGATTTCCTCTCAGAGGTCACAGTTCGTAATAATAGACGGTAAATCATTGAGCAGAACAGAAGTGATATCTAGCGTTCCGCGAGGTAGTGTAATAGGCCCTCTGCTGCTCCTGATTAACATAAATGATCTAGATGATAACCTGAACAGCCCACTTAGATTGTTTGCAGCTGACGATCAATTCCAATAACAAAGTGATCTAGAGAGAATTTCTGTATGGTGCGAAAAGTGACAATTGGCACCAAACAAAGAAAAGTGCCAGGTCATCCACATGAGTACCAAAAGAAATGTGATAGATTTGTGCGATTTGTGGTATACCCAAAATTTAAGGACCATCAATTGGACTAAATACCTAGGAATTACAATTACGAGCAACTTAAATTGCAAAGACCACATAGACAACACTGTGGGGAAGGCGAAACAGACTGCCCTTTGTTGACAGAACACTTAGAATAGGCGAAAAACTCAATAGAGAGACAGCCTACACTACACTTGTCAGTCTTCTGCTGGAATATTGCTACGCGATGTGGGATCATTACCAGGTAGGATTGACGGAGGACATCGAAAAAGTGCAAAGAAGGGCAGCTTGTTTCGTGTTATCGCGCAATAGGGGTGAGTGTGTCACTCATATGATAAGCGAGTGGAGGTGGCAGTCGCTGAAACAGAGGCGGTTTTCTTTGCGGCGAGATGTATTCACGACTTTTCAATCAGCAACTTTCTCTTCCGAATGCGAAAATATTTTGTTGACTCCGACCTACGTAGGGGGAAATGATCATCATAATAAAATAAGAGAAATCAGAGCTCGAACGGAAAGATTAAGGTGTTCCTTTCTCCCAAGCGTCATTGGAAAGTGGAATGATAGAATAGTAGAATGAAAATGGTTCGATGGACCCTCTGCCAGGCACTTCAGCGTGAACTGGAGAGTAACCATGTAGATGTATTAAAACAAATGCGTTTTTCTTCGCGGCGAGATCTTTTCGTGAAATTTCAGAACACAGTGTTGTTCTCTGAATACAAAAATATTCTGTTGACACGTACAGAAATACGGAGAAATCATAATTGTAATAAAATAAGTAAAATCAGAGATCACAAGGAAAAATTTAAGAATTCGTTTTTCCCGTGCGCTGTTCGAAAGTATTGGGATTTGCAGAGTAGTCATGCAGATGCAGAAGGCCAAGTCACTCGTTGTGCGAAAAATGTCATCTTCAAGAATAAATAATGTAAAATGGTTCAAATGGCTCTGAGCACTATAGGACTTGACATCTGTCATCAGTCCCCTATAACTTAGAATTACTTAAACCTAACTAACCAAAGGACATCACACACATCCGTGCCCGAGGAAGGATTCGAATCTGCGACAGTAGCGGTCACGCGGTTCCAGACTGAAGGGCGTAGAACCGCTCGGCCACCATGGACGGTAATAAATAATGTAGGCAGGGACTATCAGTATCACCAAGTTTCCGGTCGCAGTTTGACTTTTTCGGTGCGATAATAATTAAGACTTATAAATTACCCTGTTAGAGACTGTGTGGCTTTTTCCATCTGTTGGAGCACCTTCGCTTGTTTTGGCACCTTCGCCAGTGTGACCGCCCCCGCCTTGTCCGTAGGGACGCTGCTGTCGGTCCACTCGCCGGGTAAGGTGAGCCCGTGGCTGCAGCTGACGTCGAACCAGAGGACGGGCCAGATGCTGCTGCACTACCGCCTGCAGGGCGACCGCAAGCTGCACCAGCTGTCGTGGCCGCTCTGGGCCGGGCACGGCGGCAGCGTCGCCGAGGCGCGCAGAGGTGAGTCACGCCGCGTCCTCATCCACTTGCGCTGTGTCCCAGGGCGTGTTCTGTGCCACTCCCAGTGCTCATTTGTGTTGGTCTACACCACAGACTGGAACATGGACATTAGCCGAGTGCAGAACTCGGAAAAAAACGTAGCTGCTCCACCTCTTCTTCCAAACAGTTACAGGAGTACACTGTCTGGTCAGAAGTGTGCCTTCAATTAGTACTTAACGTAAGCATGGTGGCTTGATTTCTGTTGGGGACACTTTCAATAAGGTGTCTCAATGTCTGTGGAAGCCGGCAGCCCATTCTTCCTCAAGAGCCGAAAGCAGAGAAGGTATTGTTGTCGGACGCTGGGGTCTGGTGCGAAGTCGACGTTTCATCTCATCCCAAAAGTGTTCCATTGGGTTCAGGTCGGAACTCAGGGCACAGCAGTCCACTTGAGGAATGTTAGAGTCCCCAAACCATTGCCTCACGCATGCAGCTTTTGGGATGAGATAAAACGTAGACTTCGCACCAGACCCCAGCGTCCGACAACAATACCTTCTGCTTTCGGCTCTTGAGGAAGAATGGGCTGCCGGCTTCCACAGACGTTGAGACACCTTATTGAAAGTGTCCCAAAATAGTCATGCTGCTAAAAATATAATGTAAGAGTAAATGCATCACTCATTTGGTAAAAATAGATCGAGAGTCTATGACCAATTTGTTCATTCCAAGGAGGCAATTCATCACATTCTTTCAGTATGGCTGCTATTCTTCAGAACAAAGAACGTCCAGACAGATTTTACATGTTGTTCACCGTCGTAGTTTTTTAGAGTTCTGTTTTGATGTGCTTCAGTATATCTGTAACGATTATTTCTTTGCCTTCTAATTGTCAAATGTACCATATGCTATTAGCACGTTATTATGTTGTTTTGGTGCAAAAATAACCTATTTTCTGGTTTTAACACATCCTGTATCTATAATCCTGCATGTTGGATGGGATTAATTTTTTTGCCTTATCACTGGCGTATTTTGAGTTCATAAAGATATAGTTTTCTCCATGTTTTCTTTGTCGCGATATCCTCCGCGGTACAAGTTTAACGTTGACTACTGGGTGTCAGATTTATAAGGGAACGGGCACATAAAAACTGTTCCTCTGCTGTATGCAGTTCTGTAAAATGTGTTCATATCCTCTTGTATTCGACGTTTTCTGAAGCGCAATACAAGGATAACGTCCTGACCAGGAAAAATGCCACTATACCTAACACCACCACGTCGGTATTTCAGTGTTGGCGTCACACATGAAAGGAAACCCTCCCCTTGCCACAACATATACAGTGGTTCATCACTCTAAATCACTCGTTTCCACTCATGCGCTGTTCACTGGCGTAGCTCTTTCTACCACCTCAAGAATCACTTGGTGTTCACAACTGAAATGTACGGCTTATGAGGTGCTGTACGGCCAGAGTATAGATTCTTTCTAACTCTCAATGCATATCCGTTGTGTTAGCTGGTCTCCTGGTAGCACTTCGGAACTAGCCGCGCGGGATTAGCCGAGCGGTCTCAGGCGCTGCAGTGATGGACTGTGCAGCTGGCCCCGGCGGAGCTTAGTCCTCCCTCAGGTGTGTGTGTGTGTGTGTGTGTGTGTGTGTGTGTGTGTGTGTGTGTGTGTCGTTAGGATAATTTAGGTCAAGTAGTGTGTAAGCTCAGGGACTGATGACCTTAGCAGTTAAGTCCCATAAGATTTCACACACATTTGAACATTTGAACTTCGGAACTGGCGAGTGATTCCTTCCTCCGATTTCTTGCGACCTTTTATAAATACCCTCAATTGTGAGCAACAGTTCGTGTCCGGCGTTACATGGAGATGTGCTTGGTCTTACTTTAGCTGTGGTTGCTCTTTCACGTTTCCACTTCACAATCACATTGCCAGCAACCGGCTTCAGGAGTGTTGAAAACGTATCTCTCAGATTTGTTACTCAGGTGATAAAAAGTGAGGTGTCCTCGTTCGAAGTCGCTGAGGTCACCTCACAGAGCCATTGTGCTGTTACTTTTTCTGCACTGAGAGCCCAATTATCTTCACCCCATTTCACACTGGCGCGTACGCTTCTCGTGACGTATAGAGGCAAATTCCGCATTAAATACGGATGTCCGGATACTTTTGATCAGGTTGTTTGTGTACAGTAAAGCATCGTTTATCCGGACTACGTGCAACTGTAGGTCATCCGAAATATCGAAAATCCAGATATTCCGAAATTCAGAAAAAGTTGAAAGACTTGTTAGATGTCATACACTCTTGATATTTATTTTCACTCATTGTACATAATATGCTACTCTTGAGGAAAAATGACATTTTGAGACAGTGGCTGTGTAGAACATATGTTGATTCTGTCAGTGAAGACAGCAACCAGTCACTATTGATAATCCTATTAATTTGCGTAAATAGCGCTGTAAGCGGTTTCGAATCGACAGGTTGATCTTCAGACAGTGGTTCAACTCAAGATGCACAGTTTTTGAAGTGTAGGTAAGTTTTTGGCTCTTTATTCCCACTTGAGATTTTCTTGGGATGGTGGGGTCGTCGAAAATTCTGCGTAATTTTCTTAGAATGTTGTAGGCTTGTATTCTCGAAATACTGTAGATACGACTATATGCAGCACTTAACATGATTTTAATGTAACCACACTGCGTAAAGCACTACACCCATCAAACAGCTATTGTCAAATGGGAAATGCACATAAAGGTTGCGATATCGCAAATCAAACAGAAACGCGAATGTTGAGGTGAACAGTCGTCTGAAGATAAACCGGTTATGAAACTATTTACGTAAATAAATAGCATTATCAACTGTGGCTGGTAGCTGTTTCCTTCATTGAAGCCGGCCGAAGTGGCCGTGCGGTTCTAGGCGCTGCAGTCTGGTACCGTGAGACCGCTACGCTCGCAGGTTCGAATCCTGCCTCGGGCATGGATGTGTGTGATGTCCTTAGGTTAGTTAGGTTCAACTATTTCTAAGTTCTAGGGGACTAATGACCTCAGAAGTTCCCATAGTGCTCAGAGCCATTTTTTGAACCTGCATTGAAAGTATCAATTTGCACTGAGGTGAGAAAAGTCGTGCGATGCCTCCTAATATCGTGTCGGACCTCCTTTTGCGCGGCGTGTTGCAGCAACTCGACATGGAGTGGAATCAACAAATGGTTGGAAGGCCCCTGCGAAAATAGTGAGCCATGCTGCTCCTATAGCCGTCCATGGCCACGAAGTTGTTGCCGGTTCGGCATTTTGTACTCTAATTGTCCAGAATGTACTTCAAAACAGTCGCGAGTTGTGGCCCCGGACAAGGGCCATTGTCATCCATAAAAATTCCATCGTTGTATGGGAACATCAGATCCATGAATGACTGCTAATGGTCTCTAAGTAGCCCAACATAACCCTTTCAGTCAATGATCGGTTCAGTTGGACCGCAGGTCCCAGTCCATTCCATGTAAACACAGCCCATTCCCTTATAGAGCCACCACCAGCTTGAACCGTATATTGATGACAATATTGGTCCATGGCTTCGCTGGTTCTGCGCCATCCTCGAACACTGTCATCAGCTATTACCAACGGAAATGAGGACTCATCTGACCAGGACTCATATGGTCACGAGACCACGAGATGCGCTGCAGGCGATATCGTGCTTCTCGGAAAGGCACTCCCTTCGGTCATCTGCTGCCATAGCTCATTACCACCTACATTTATTCATGCAGTAATTTCACGTACTGTTCCTTGTCTGTTAGCACGGACTAATCGTCGCTGCTTTCGGTCATTAAGTGAAGGCCGTCGGCCACTGCGCTGTCCGTGGTAAGAGGTAATTCCTGAAATTTGATGTTTTCGGACACATTCTTGCCACTGTGGATCTTCGAATATTGTATTTCCTAACGGTTTCCGAAATGAAAAGTCTGATGCTTCTAGCTCTAACTACCATTCTGCTTTCAAAGTACGTTAATTCATATCGTGTGGCCTTAATCGCACCGGAAACCGTTGCACATCCATAACTCGAGTACAAATGACAGCTCCACCAGCGCGGTGCCCTTTTATACCTAGTGTACGCGATACTATCGCCATCTACGTATGTGCATATCGCTATCGCATGACCTTTATGAGCTCAGCATATGCGTAGTTTTCACCCAAATTTTGGCCGTACGTGGAATAAATACATAAAAAGACACAGATTCATACACTGGAATAATCTGTTAGGATTCGTGTGAGTCATATTCGTATTGGACGATCAGGCAGTAGTTCCACTGGCATTCGTTCAGCCGAAGTAGCTTACGTCTGGCTTTCAAATAAACCACTATTTGGCCCATTTGCGGTTTTACCTCTGTATGTGTCATGATGTTTTCACGTTGAGCGTAAACTTAGCGTCTCTCCATGTCGTTATTCCATCTTTCCAGCCAATGCTGACTCTGAAGTTAGGATAACGGTTAATAACTTACTACACTACCCCCTGCGGGGCCAGAGGCTACAATAGGCCTGAGGTATTCCTGACTGTCGTAATAGGCGACTAGAAGGAGTCTCCACGTTTCGGACTTTATGTGATGGTCCCCTGTAGGGTTTGACCTCCATTTTTCAAAATTTTCCGGAAGAGCGAGCCAATTGAGGAAGGCCCCTTAAATGGTGCATCATGCACTGAGACCTATCGCAACCTTCGTCGACGTGGATCTGCACTTCTGCTCATTCTCCAACTGATGGGCGAGGTCACCCTCCTGGGTGTCTATTTTTCCATCAACAGTGCAGTATAGTTTTCTGTGCTTACGATGATAATAGACTTGTTTGCTTAGTTTCACCTGATATCCAGCATGGTGGGGTCGCCATGTTTCCTGTTGGTTGTTGCCCCCTGACCACACAGGCATTGTTCCCCACGTATAACAAGGAGTAGATGCCCATCACCCTGGTGCATCTGGACTCATGGCAATGTCAATCCTGCCAGGTGGCCTTTGCAGCGGCTGGGTGGCGCCCATGGAGGGGCCCTGGTTGTAGTGTGTGGCATCAGGGTGGATGACACGTGATGAAGTGTAGTACATGATCTCTTGCTGGTGGTCAAACACCAGCAGTCTCCGAGCTTTCACGGGCACAGTTCAACGCACATAACTATGACCCCAAATCGTTTCCTTCCCTGTCTGCACTATGGGAGGAACATCAGTCTAAGGATGGCAGCGGCTCATATAGGCCTCAGTACCTTGTATGTTAGAGAGCTTTTGGGGAACCTTTCATGTCCATGAATCCTCAGTTTTTTGTTGAGCGTGTAGAGGACAGATTTGGAGAGGTGGAGGGCTTGTTCAAAATGCGCTCTGGGTCAGTCTTGATAAAAACAACATCCTCTGCCCAGTCACAGGTGTTACTAGCTTTGTGACAAGCTGGGGATGTTTCTGACACTATCACGCACCATAAGAGCTTAAACATGGTCATATTTCACAGGGACCTTCTTTTGCAGTCTGACGATAGCTGTGCGCCAATTTATAGCGGCGAGATGTACATTTCGTTTGGTGTGTCCACCGGGTTCCGAGGGATAATCAGGTTGCCACTGGTGCCTTCATCTTGGACTTCAAGGGTGATACGTTACTCGAGAAGGTCAAGGTGGTGATCTTCAGCTGTGATTTAAAGCCGTATATCCCTCCCCCATTCTGGTCATTTAAATGCTGGAAGTTTGGCCATATGTCTTCCCGCTGTACTTCCAGCATCACAAGTCGAGATTTCGGACGTCCATCACATCCCAGTACTCAACGTACCCCGCCTACCATCTGTGTGAACGGCAGAGAGCACTATTTGCCTTGCTCTTCTGACTGCAGAATTTTCCCAAAAGAAAGGAAAATCACAGAGTAAAAGACCCTGAACCAACTGACCAACACTGAGGCTAAGAGGAAATATGAATGACTGCATCCTGTAAGTATGACATCGTCTTACACCGCTGCTACAACAGTTGTAGCTCCATCAGCTCTGCCAATCAAAGTCACGTCTCCGAGCTGGAAGACTGCACCTGCTCCCTTGATGGTGGGGGCACTTCCTCCCTGTTGCTCCTGCACCACCTACTTTGGGAGCAAGCAACACCCCCCACACACACCATCGGTGATATCAGTCCCCACTTCTCAGCTGAAGAACGTAAGTCTTCTTCAGCTCCTCTCGCAAGGAAGGGGTCACTTGGGTCACTCCCTTCCCAGGTTTCTTCTAGTGGGAAAGATGCCACCAACCAATGGCTTGGCTGAATAGCCTAAGAGCAACTGGCCATCGTCAGTCCCGGAGACTGAATCAGTTTACTCCTCTCAGTCAGGGAAACCCAAGGAGCAGCGACAGAAATACAAAAAGGTGGTCCCCAAGACGAAGGGAACTGCAGTAGCACCCACACCACCGCTACCTACAAGCTCTGCATCTGCAGATCAGGAGGAGACTTTGGCGTCCACTGAGGATACAATGGATATAGACTGCTCAGGAAAAAAGTCGGTGGTAGCAGGTGACCCTGATGTGTAAACTGCCTTGTTAAATGTTCCATGCCTTCCCAGTCTCGCGGTGACGTCTTCCTCCACTGGAATTGCGGCGGTTTTTTCCACCACCTGGCTGAGCTACGGCAACTGTTAATGTTCACACCTGCTTTCTGCACTGCCCTCCAGAAAACCTGGTTCTCGGCAGTGCGGACCCCTGCCCTCATCTACATCTACATGACAACTCTGCAATTCACATTTAAGTGCTTGGCAGAGGGTTCATCGAACCACAATCATACTATCTCTCTACTATTCCACTCCCGAACAACGAGCGGGAAAAACGAACACCTAAACCTTTCTGTTGGAGCTCTGATTTCTCTTATTTTATTTTGATGATATTTCCTACCTGTGTAGGTTGGGTTCAACAAAATATTTTTGCATTCGGAAGAGAAAGTTGGTGACTGAAATTTCGTAAAAAGGTCTCGCCGCGACGAAAAACGTCTATGCTGTAATGACTTACATCCCAACTCGTGTATCATATCGGCCACTCTCTCTCCCCTATAACGTGATAATACAAAACGAGCTGCCCTTTTTTGTACCCTTTCGATGTCCTCCGTCAATCCCACCTGGTAAGGATCTCACACCGCGCAGCAATATTCTAACAGAGGACGAACGAGTGTAGTGTAAGCTGTCTCTTTAGTGGACTTGTTGCATCTTCTAAGTGTCCTGCCAATGAACCGCAACCTTTGGCTCGCCTTCCCGACAATATTATCTATGTGGTCCTCCCAACTGAAGTTGTTCGTAATTTTAACACCCAGGTACTTAGTTGAATTGACAGCCTTGAGAATTGTACTATTTATCGAGTAATCGAATTCCAACGGATTTCTTTTGGAACTCATGTGGATCATCTCTCACTTTTCGTTATTTAGCGTCAACTGCCACCTGACACACCATACAGCAGTCTTTTCTAAATCGCTTTGCAACTGATACTGGTCTTCGGATGACCTTACTAGACGGTAAATTACAGCATCATCTGCGAACAATCTAAGAGAACTGTGGCTATAAGGGTACTACAGGAACAACAGCGACTATAATCGGGTGTAAGATGGAGTTTGCGTTTATGTCCTAAACTCAGTCTGCAATGAATCTGTGCCCTTACAAACCCCTCTTGAAGATGTGGTTGTCAGAATATGGACGACGCAGGAATTAACTGTCTGCAATGTATATCTTCGTCCAGATAGTGCGGTACCCCTGAAGGTATGAATTGCAATGATTGACCAACTCCCTAAACCTTTACTACCTTTGGGATATTTTAACGCCCATAACCCCTTGTGGGGTGGCACCGTGCATACTGGCCAAGGCAGAGATGTCGAAACTTTACTGTCTCAGTTTGACCTCTGCCTCTTAAATGGTAGTTACTCGGCCATTGATATCTCAATCTGCAACCCAGGACTTTTCCTATCTATCCACTGGAGACCACATGACGACCTGGGTGGTAGTGACCACATCCCCATCTTCTTTTCACTGGCTCGGCGTCAGGCCCTTGGATGCCTCGCCAGACGGGCTTTAAACAAGACGGACTGGGAAACTTCCACCTCTGCTGTCACCACTGAACCTCCCACACACGGGAACATAGATGTGATGGTTGAGCAGGTGACTAAAACAATCGTTTCTGTAGCAGAAAACACGATCCCTCGCTCTTTAGGGTGGGGAGGGGCGAGAGAGCGCCATCATTCCGGTGCTCAAACGCGGTAAAATCCCGCTTGATGTGAAAAAGCTATCGGCCCATCAGCCTCAACAACGTGCTTGTACGTATGGTGTGTTGGAGGTTGGGTTGGGTCCTGGAGTCCTGTTGCCTACTGGTTCCACGTCAGGTCGGCTTCCGCCAGGGTCGCTCTAAGACTGATAACCTTGTCCCCCTCGAGTCTATCCGAACAGCCTTTTCCAGATGCCGACACGTGGTTGCCATCTTTTTTTATTTACGAAAAACGTATGAGACCACCTATACTTCCCACATTATACGAGTGGGGTCTTAGAGGCCCGCTCCTGATTTTCATTCAGAATGTCAGTTCGTACTTTCCGTGTCCAAGTTAGTGCTTCCCATTGTTACCTCCATATCCGGAAGAATGGGGTCCTGCAGGGCTCTGTATTCGGTGTCTCTCTATCTTTTGTGGCCATTAATGGTATAGCAGCAGCTGCAGGGCTGTCAGTTTCACCTTCTCTGTATGCAGACGACTTCTGCGTTTCGTACTGCTCCCCCAGAACTGGTGTTGCTGAGCAGCGCCTACAGGGCACTCATGGGCTCTAACCCACGGTTTCCATTTTTCGGCCGCAATGTCGTGTGTTGTGCACTTCTGTCGGCGTCGTACCGTTCATACAGAACCAGAACTTTACCTTAATGACGATTCGCTCACTGTAGTGGAGATATATCGATTCTTAGGACTCGTTTTCTACGCCCGATTGACTTTGCTTCCTCAGCTTAAGCGGAAGTGCTGGCAGCACCTCAATTCCCTCCGCTGCCTAAGCAACACCAACTGGGGTGCAGGTAGCTCTACGCTGCTGCAGCTCTACAGAGCCGTTGTTCAATCGCGCCTTGATTGTGGGTGTTGCGGTTGGCAGGAGAGCCAATACCGTGCTACTAAAGGAGGCCGAAATGCACACGTTTTAGCTCACACAGGCTGGCGTGAGGTCTGGAACATGACAAAGGAATTAGAATTGAGAAAAACGGACGTAGCTGGTGGAATACTTAACTTTAATCCATTAATGACGAACGTCGCTCTTGACGTTACATATTTCACAATATCAATAGTACTAATGATGGCGCCTTGCTAGGTCGTAGCAAATAACGTAGCTGAAGGCTATGCCAACTATCGTCTCGGCAAATGAGCTCGTAGAAGTCAGTGAACCATCGCTAGCAAAGTCGGCCGTACAACTGGGGCGAGTGCTAGGAAGTCTCTCTAGACCTGCCGTGTGGCGGCGCTCGGTCTGCAATCACTGATAGTGGCGACACGCGGGTCCGACGTATACTACCGGACCGCGGCCGATTTAAAGGCTACCACCTAGCAAGTGTAGTGTCTGGCGGTGACACCACAGTGGGAGTCTGGTTTATGGTTCGGCGGCGCCCTCTGCGTTGCACTTTCTCGGCCCAGTGCACCACTGTGGCGTTCGCCTAGCGACAGGAGCTTTTACGACGAGTCCGGTGACCAGTGCTCTGGCGGAGGCTGGAGTCCCTCCATTGCAAGTGAGGCGTGAACAACTGCTG
Organism: Schistocerca gregaria; assembly: GCF_023897955.1. Classification (NCBI taxonomy): domain Eukaryota; kingdom Metazoa; phylum Arthropoda; class Insecta; order Orthoptera; family Acrididae; genus Schistocerca; species Schistocerca gregaria. The sequence goes on along the minus strand of NC_064922.1, from coordinate 542,593,324 downwards.
GCCAGTTGCGTTGCATACGTTCGTAGTTCTCCTGCGCAACCCAATCATCTCCCGCATAGGCAACCAAGGTCAGGGCTTCCAACTGCAGTTGGTGTCCGATTCCTTCTATCCGAAATGGAGTCCTTGCCATTACCACCTACACTTGAGGTCCATTCAGGTACACCTCCATGGCGTGTACCTAGGCCGTGGCTTCGTCTGTTTACCTTCCACATGGCCCTAAGGACTCTGGTAACCCCGCGGCTCTCCGCTGCCACTACCTCTCGATTCTTGACATGTAAAGAGGCCACGAAGTGGCTTACACCGACGGCTCGATGGCTGATGCTCACGTCGGATTCGCGTATGTCCATAGAGGATACATTGAACAGTATTCCCTGCCCGATGTCTGCTGTCTTTTCTCTGCCAAGCTAGTGGCTATATCTCGTGCTCTGGAGCACACCCTTTCATGCCCTAGGGAGTCGTTTCTTCTGTGTACTGACTCCTTGAGCAGCCTACCAGCTATCGACCAGTGCTACCCTCGTCATCCTTTCTTAGCGACCATACAGCAGTCCATCTATGCCCTGGAACGGTCCAGTCGTTCAGTGGTGTTTGTCTGGACCCCAGGTCACGTCGAATCCCAGGCAACGGACTTGCCGACAGGCTGGCCACAACAGGCCAAGCGGAAACCGGTTATGGAGATAAGCTTTTCTGCAATTGAGCTGCGTTCAGTACTGCGCCGTAAGGTTTTGCCGATTTGGGAGACGAAATGGCATAGCATAACCTCAGCACGCCGAACAAACTGTGTACCACTAAGGAGACTACGAATGTGTGGCAGTCCTCCATGCGGGCCTCTCTCAGGGCCTCTGTGGCTCTCTGTCGGCTCCTTATTGGCCAGGCTTGGGTGACACACGGCCATCTCCTGCGCCTTGATGACCCACCTGTGTCGGTGCGGCGCCCGGCTGACAGTCGCCCATATCTTGGCGAGCTGTCCTTCTTTGGCTACCCTGCGACGGACTCTTCCGTTACCGGACTCGTTGCCATTAATTTTAGCTGACAACGCCTCATCGGCTAATTTAGTTATACGCTTTATACGTGACGGTGGGTTTTATCATTCTGTATAAGTTTTAGCGCATGTCCTTTGTACCTTTGTGTTCTCCACTCTAATGCTTTCAGGGTGGATGTTTTAATGTACCTCAGAGTGGCTGGCTTTTCCTTTTTATTGTCGTGGTCGGCCAGCCATGGTTTTCTGTTCCTGTTTTGTCCATAGTAGTGTCGTTCTGTCGTTCTTCTGGTTCTTTCTTTCTCCTGTTATTTTGCTGTATGTCTCCTTTCTTTTCTTCTTTCCTTTGTGTAATTATTTTACCAGAAACAAGGGACATGTGACCTCGCAGTTTGGTACCTAACCCCCCCCCCCCCTTCGGCTCTTTTAAGCCAACCAACCAACCAACCAACCAACTTCCTCCTCTAAGGTTATCCCTTTTTTCCTGCAATACCGGGTCTGAAATCGGAACGCCGCACTCACTGTATGAACTAAACAAGGTACGTTCCTCACCTAGCAACTCATTCTTTGGTTTTCTGGTTGTTTTGCGACTCTAAACTGTCCTTTGTCATAATGTTGAAACGAAAGTATTCCGTTTATTGGCGGTTATTCCAGTTTCTCGCCGTTGAGTTTAAACACCAAATCTAGCAACAAGATTTTACAACAATTGTTCCTTATCTATAGTTTACAGTGCGTCTAAGGTTTTGTCCGTGGAAAATCGGTGAATGAATCCAGCCAAGAGGGAATGCAATTTTTTACTGATAAGTGGATTGATACTCCAAAGTTTATTTTGTAAATCTGCCTTTATTTTGTGATTTTTGTAATTACTGATACAGATTCACAGACTGCGGCTGCCGGAGCGGCCGAGCGGTTCTAGGCACTACTGTCTGGAACCGCGCGACCGCTACCGTCGCAGGTTCGAATCCTGCCTCGGGCATGGACGTGTGTCATGTCCTTAGGTTAGTTAGGTTTAAGTAGTTGTAACTTCTTGAGGGCTGATGACCTCAGAAGTTGAGTCCCATAGCGCTTAGAGCCATTTGAACCATTTCATTCATATACCTCCTCAATTCGTGAAGTTTCGTTTCATTTCCTCCTATCCTTCTGGATCTTCTTGGTTAGGCTGAGTTTAACAGTCAAAATTTACCTTCGTCGTAAGCACTAAAATTGTGACCACATAAGAAATCCACATTCTCGCAGGAAAGTAACATACGGGTTTGCAGGTCAGTCTATAGAACTCATAATGGCCGTTTGCTAATTCATTAATCTGTGTGTAATGAAAGGTTACTAGCTTCAATAATGAAACACGTGTACATTTCCAGATGTATAATTACGCAGCTGAAATTGAAGCTATCGCGTTCTCTTTAGTTCCATTAGTAAGCGACAGTGCCGTAGTATGCTCTTCTCCATTTAATTAATGATTATACTGGACAAAGTTCAGTCATTCATTTCGTTCGTGGGGCCTTTATGGTAAAAGTGTTGTTAGGACAAACTCACTCCAACTTGTTTCTTGTCCCAGTAACTCGTTTGCTTACTTTCTATTTAAACGTCGAGATTTCTTTGTCAGCACTGATACGTTTCAAATTAGTGTGAGCTGTTCGGCTGATAGTACTTCCATGTTTCTAACCATGTATTCCGGTTATTTATGTTATTTAAACCGGGAGAAGAGACCGTAAGGGGCCTCTTCAACTCTCTCTACACTTTGAAGATTTGAAACATAGTGCCCGGACGTTAGTTCCCTTACTCAGTAGCACGTTATTCTCAACAAAATTTCGAAAGAAATCTCCTTTTGAAATTGTAAGATTTCCAAGAGTTGTTAAGTATAATGCATTTCTCATATTTAAATAAATCGCGGGTAGCAGAGTCGGCAGCGAAGCCATTCAGTCGTCGCGAAGTCGTTCGTACAGGGCTCGCTAGTGGCGTCTGGTTTTTACTTTAAACCGAAGTCTTTATTTGTTATGAAACGGGAATGGTAGTTATTAATAAATATTACGTAATAATTATAACTTAAAGTAAAATCTTTTGTTTTTAGTTATAACTGCATGAAAATAACTTAAAATTCATCCCTATATACGAAATGAGTTACTGTTAAATGAAGAACTATAAGCGTCCATAATACTATGCAATCTCTATAAATAAAAAAGTGTTTAATTTCTCATTCACATTTCGTAATGTGTTCCAGATTTGAATTTATCTTGATTAATATTGTTTCCATGCTATTAGTAATTAAAAATACAGTTTGCACATGACATTAGCTCTGCAAAAGTACAGTTTGCACATCACATTAGCTCTGCAGGTAACTGCTGGATAATTAGTCGTTTTTATTTTTTGTCTTTAAGGCTATTTACTGTATTTTTTTAATTTTTAGAGAATGATTTAATGTTCACCAACAATAGTTAAAGCAGACGTGTTTTCCTCGGTGGGAAGGAGCAACTACTCGTTGCAAGATAGTACAAGGAGTAATCTGGTCTAGGTCAGTTATGACTTAATCTCGTTTATCGTATTAAATGTTTCAGGAATGTCTGCAACTGTGTCATTCATGATTTAAATAATGAAAACTGCATCGGCTACTTCTTCTTTTATGGTTTGCACAACGCGTTTCGAGAACTTATTCCCATTTCAAGTGCATTTGGCATTTGTTTACATGAATATGTTTGGCGATGGTTCCATGTGTGATTTTTCTCCCTCTCTTGCGTCATATTGTAGATACACTGCAATCGGAACATCGGACAAAATGGATCTTAGTGTTTCTAAATGCTAGTATTAGAAATGATATTTTTGTGTGTCTAGTTACAGGTATTGTGTTTCCTCCATTATACATATCATACACACGCGAATCATTACTTACACTGTTCATTTACAAAACATGCTACAAAAGGGTATTACGATACTATTGTTTCACAGAGAATTTGTACACACTCACAGTTGCTACAATGATTTGGATTACATTATGGCCATTAAAATTGCTACCCAACGAAGATGACGTGCTACAGAAGCAAAATTTAACTTGACAGGAAGAAGATGCTATGATATGCAAATGATTAGCTTTCCAGAGCATTCGCACAAGGATGGCGCCGGTGGCGACATCTATAACGTGCTGACATAAGGAAAGTTTCCAACCGATTTCTCATACACAAACAGCAGTTGATCGGCGTTGCCTAGTGAGACGTTGTTGTGATGACTCGTGTAAGGAGGAGAAATGCGTACCATCCGTTTCCGACTTTGATAAAGGTATGATTGTAGTCTATCGTGATTGCGGTTTATCATATTGCGACATTTCTGCTCGCGTTGGTCGAGATCCAATGACTGTTAACAGAATATGGAATCGGTGGGTTCAGGAGGATAATACAGAACGCTGTGCTGGATCTCAAAGGCCTCGTATCACTAGCAGTCGAGATGACACGCATCTTATCTGGATGGCTGTAACGGATCGTGCAGCCACGTCTCGATCCCTGAGTCAACAGAAGGGGACGTTTGCAAGACAACAACTATCTGCACGAATAGTTAGACGACGTTTGCAGCAGCATGGATTGTCAGCTCGGAGACCATGGCTGCGGTCACCCTCTACGCTGCATCACAGACAGGAGCGCATGCGATGGTATACTCAACGACGAACCTGGGTATACGAATGTCAAAACGTAATTTTTTCGGATGAATCGAGGTTCTGTTTACAGCATCATGATGGTCACATCCGTCTTTGGTGACATCGCGGTGAACGCACATTGGAAGCGTGTATTCGTCATCGCCATACTGGCGTATCACCCGGCGTGATGGTGCGGGGTGCCATTGGTTACACGTCTTGCATTGACTACACTTCGAGGAGTGGATGTTACATTTCAGATGTGTCACTACCCGTGGCTGTACCCTTCATTCGATCCCTGCGAAACCCTACATTTCAGCAGGATAATGCACGACCGTATGATGAAGGTTCTGTACTGGCCTTTCTGGATACAGAAAATGTTAGACTCCTGCCCTGGCCAGCACATTCTCCAGTTCTCTCACCAATTGAAAACGTCTGGTCAATGGTGGCCGAGCAACTGGCTCCTCACAATACGCCAGTCACTACTCTTGATTAACTGTGGTATCGTGTTAAGCTGCGTCTGCAGCTGTACCCGTACACGCCATATAAGCTCTGTTTGACTCAATGCCGAGGCGTGTCAAGGCCGTTATTATGGCCAGAGGTGGTTGTTCTGGATACTGATTTTTCAGGATCTATGCACCCAAATTGCGTGAAAATGTAATCCTGTGTCAGTTCTAGTATAATATATTTGTCCAATGAATGCCCGTTTATCATCTGCATTTCTTCTTGGCGTAGCAATTTTAATGGCCAGTAGTGTATTTGCTTCGCACCGCTTGTATCTGGCGAATTGTTGGGGGTGGTGCTGCAATTGACCAGGAGCTTTAATCGTGTAGAGCGCTGCTGCCAAGTGAAGAACATAGCGTGCTAGAAGCCTTAGCCGACACGACGGACACGCCTTGGGCGTGAGAGGCCGGTGGGCGCGGGGCTGCTGGCTGTCGATAGGCGGGAGAGAAGCCCTACTTGATGTCAGCGTCCTCCAAGGGCCTGAAGCTGCTTTGTCACGGTGCTACTTCATTAACTGCAAGTGCCAGGGCGTAGGGAAGGCACTCAGTACAAATTCCTTCCCTAGATATTCTCCTCCCTTACCACGAGAAAAGAATGTAGTGGCAGTGGGCATGTGTGCCACATACTCCGCTTGCAGCGTGTTTCCGCAGGTACAAAAACACATTTAGTTTGTTTATCGCACTTGCTGGTAATATTAGCCACTATAATACCATCGACAATTTCGTGGAAACTAAGTAGCGGTTGCCATTTAACAATTTTAGAAAAAAATTTGGTGCAGCCACACTTAAAATGTTAATCACATTGAAATCTGGTCAGTTTGTTACTGAAGTTCTTCGAAGTGCAAGCATTCGTCTTCAGGCTTAAAACATCAGAGTGTGGTAACTCAGGACTGAGGAGGTGAGTTGATGACGGTAGGTGGGGCCGAGGGTTTGGGTTCTGAGGGGCGTTGCTGTCCTGTGGAGTTTTTAGACACGCAACGGAAATACGATAAATGTCATTTCTCTGTTGCCCAATCAATTCAGACTTGCTTGCCCATTTCAAGGAGAGGTTCGTGGCCTGTGTACTTTCGAAGGTTATGGATTTAGTGCGAAATGGACTCGCATTTCACGAATCCGGATTTATGTTAGCAGTTTGCAACACATGAAGATTTATGCCGGCACCGGACTCGAACCCGGATTTCCCGCTTATCGCGTACGGTCGCGCTAATCATTTCGGCTATCGGATTTCGCATCCACGAGCGATTCAAACTTCCGTATTTCACCGACTCCACAGCTCTTAAGCTCGTACATTTCGTGATTCCTGCACAGAGAAAGACAAATATTTTATCGTGATTTTAGCCCGCCGAGACATTGATATATACAAAGTATTAGAGATAAAGTTAGTGAACTGCTTATAGACGTTGACTCTGAAATTATTGATATATCTTAACACTTCTTAAATAAGGAGATAATTCAGAGGCTTCCTTTACCAGGATACAGGTTGGCTGGCAGCTTTTCTAGGAGCTCTTTGCGGTGTGGGGGAGTAGCCATATATGTGAAAAACGGCATCCCATTTGAGTCAATTGATGTTTCAAAGTACTGCACTGAAAAGGTGTTTGAATGTTACGCAGGTATGGTTAAATTTAAGGGATCTAAACTTCTAACTGTTATTTATAGTTCCCCAGACTCCGATTTCACAACATTTTTGCTAAAGCTAGAGGAGGTTCTTGGTTCACTTTATAGGAACTACAAAAATTACTTATATGTGGTGACTTCAACATTAATTGTATAAGGGATTGTGCAAGGAAAAGGATGCTCGTAGACCTCCTTAATTCATATAATCTTATGCAAACCGTATTCTTTCCAACGAGATTGCAAGGGAACAGTAGGACAACCATAGACAACATTTTTGTTCATTTCTCATTAGTAGAAAGGCATTCTGTTAGCAAAAATGTGAATGGACTTTCAGATCATGATGCACAAATTTTATCTCTGAAGGATTTTTGTGCTGCGCAACACATGTTAAATATAGTTATCAACTGTTTAGGAAAACTGATCCAGTTGCTGTAGAGACCTTTGTAAAACTTATCAAGGAACAAGAGTGGCAAGATGTTTATAGCGCTGATACAGTAGATGAGAAATATAATGCTTTTCTCAAGACTTTTCCCGTGCTCTCTGAAAGTTTCTTTCCGTTAGAACGTTCAAAACAGGGTACTAGCACAAACAGGCAGCCCGGGTGGCTGACTAGAGGGGTAAGAATATCTTGTGGAACAAAGTGGCAATTATATCAAAACGTTAGAAACAGGCAAAATCTAAATGCAGCAGCCCCTTACAAACAGTATTGTAAGGTGCTTGAAAATGTAATTAGGAAGGCAAAAAGTATGTGGTATGCAGAAAGAATAGCTAAGTCTCGGGATAAAATTAAAACCATTTGGTCAGTCGTAAAGGAAGTAGCTGCTCTGCAGAGACAGGTCGAGGATATAGAATCAGTGCTTACTGATAAGTCGCATATATGTACAGTATTTAATAATCACTTTCTGAATATAGCAGGTGAACTAAATAGAAACCTAGTCCCAACAGGGAATAGCGCTCTCGAAGAGGGCATGATAATGGACTTTCGGGCCATGAGTGGAAGCATTTTCAAAACGGCAAAGTTTGTAGACTAGCCGCAGTGACACCGTGGTCAATGTACCCTGTGCTTGACACAATGGAGCTATCCAAAACCCGTGTCGTGGCAGCTGTAGCGCACCACGGGCCGTAGATGACGGGGGCGAACGACGGCAGCGGAGCTGTGCACAGGGAATACGTCTATCTGCAACTGTAGAGCAACTCATTTCCTAGATGATCCAAGTTGCTACCAACAGTGTCTCGTCGACGACCGTTCAGCAGAACGTTTCTGCGTCTCGGCTTTTCCAAATAGGCGACTTGTTCATGCACCTGTGCTGAATATAGTTCAACGGCGACAAAGTCTGGAATCTGCAGGCCACTAACGCTGCTGGTCTTCAACTGAGTGGCGGCAGGTGGCCTTCTCCGATGAATCACGTTTTGTACTCCGCCATACAACTTGGCCGCTGGGGTGTACGGTGTGGAACGTCTGAAAGCATCGGCTCCAGGCCGGAGGAGGGAGCGCTGTGGTCTGTGGAATGGTTGAGGCTGTCACTCAGGGAGACATCATGGATCAACACAGGTAGGTATCTGTTCTAGGGACCACGTCCAGCTGCTTTTCCGCATTACAATAGCATCTACCAGCAGGACATTGCAACATGTCATTCATCTCGCAGGGTACGCGTGTGGTTAGAACCTTAATTATTTGAAAAGTACCTTGACATAGAACTGATCTTTAACTTGGTATGTTAAGTGATATGATTACTACATATATGTTCTTTGGAAGCACACACTTCTTTGCTTTAAGTGCATCGTAAGTGAAAGAAGTTATGTGGTTAGAAGAGCATCAGCGTGAGTCTGCCATACTCCCACAGCCACCGATTTAAACCTAATCGAGAATTTGTGGGACCACCTCGATCGAGCTGTTCACGTCATGGATCCTCAACCAAGAAACCTAACGGAGCTGGCCACTTCACTGGAGTCTGCATGGGTCCACATCCACCTTCCAGAACTTCACTGACTCTCCACCTGGACATGTGGCAGCGTTTCGCGGTGCAAACGTTGGCTATTCAGGCTTACAGGTGCAGCTTTACTGCAGGAATGTTGGCAACACGAAGCCACATAGTGTGGAGTGCAGCGGACGCACCTTCTGCGCTACACCCTCGGCGTCGGACTGTCGAAAATACTACTGTCCTCCCAGGTAACGGCAAAAATAAGTGCTCTTTTATCAGCACCATAATTTTCTGCACAGCTTTCCATAACGTTTTCCCAACCTAACCGTTGGATTATTAAGTATGCCGTCGATGTCGTACTTAAATGTGCACCATCTGCTGTGGCCGAGCGGTTCTAGGCGCTTCAGTCCGGAACTGCGCTTCTGCTCCGGTCGCAGGGTCGAATCTTGCCTCGGGCATGGATGTGTGTGTTGTACTTAGGTTAGTTAGGCTTAAGTAGTTCTAAGTTCTAGGGGACTGATAACCTCAGATGTTGGCTCCCATAGTGCTTATAGCCATTTTTTTAAATGTACTAAAGTAAAAGTGAGGGCAATTTACGACTATTATCTTTAATTCACCGAGTAAAGTTTGATACTCCACGGATATACAGTTTTATAAACAACTATTTCGCAAGAATGGAGTCGTTATACGCCACCCATTCATCTTTACAATTGGCGAGATCCTTCTAATTCGTCTATTTGTGTTACGTTTTGCTTTAAAAAAAGAATAAATAGGAGGAGGCAGCTGCATTTTCTCGCAACCTTTTGCAAACAAAATGCTGCAACAACAAGGAGCACATCAAGAAATCTCCTAATTGCCAAGGGAGTCCTGTTTTGGTACTGTCTCCATTGTGACGATGAAGTCTTTTGAATTGTCCAGCGTCTCACGTCAATAGCACTTGTCATGGATTACAGCAGCTTGAAACTACCTTGTTGATTAAAAGTGTATGCCACACTGTAACTCGAAACCGGAATAGTGGCTTCATCGTCACAATGGAGACAGTACCAAAACAGGACTCCCTTGGCAATTAGGAGATTTCTTGATGTGCTCCTTGTTGTTGCAGCATTTTGTTTGCAAAAGGTTGCGAGAAAATGCAGCTGCCTCCTCCTATTTATTCTTTTTTTAAAGCAAAACGTAACACAAATAGACGAATTAGAAGGATCTCGCCAATTGTAAAGATGAATGGGTGGCGTATAACGACTCCATTCTTGCGAAATAGTTGTTTATAAAACTGTATATCCGTGGAGTATCAAACTTTACTCGGTGAATTAAAGATAATAGTCGTAAATTGCCCTCACTTTTACTTTAGTACATTTAAAAAAATGGCTATAAGCACTATGGGAGCCAACATCTGAGGTTATCAGTCCCCTAGAACTTAGAACTAGTTAAACCTAACTAACCTAAGGACATCACACACATCCATGCCCGAGGCAAGATTCGAACCTGCGACCCTAGCAGTCGCGCGGTTCCGGACTGCGCGCCTAGAACCGCGAGACCACCGCGGCCGGCATTGGCCTAGTGTCCGTTTGTTTACCTATCGGAAGAAATGGCATACTGTATCTGTTCTATAGCACAGCGTCAAAATTTAAACATTACGCACTTCCTCTAGCCAAGGGAAATTCAGCTAATCGTTTGCTTTTTTTGCTTTAGGTATGGTTTGCGATGGTCCTCAAGCGGCTTATAAAACAACCATTTGTTCATGCGCGGTTCTTGAAGAAGAAGAAGAAGAAGAAGAAGAAGAAGAAGAAGAAGGAAAAAGAAAAACCAAAACGTCGATTTTTGTGTACGAAAAGTAACTCTCGTGGGGTGGTCGCTTCTGTAATTTCTACTCAGGCTACATGGTCAAAATTTTTGGAGTATATTGTTAAGATGATAATGTCGGGGTACTTCGAAGCTTCCTTTGATATGATTATCCGCTACCGAGATCCGAAGTTTGTAGTCAGCGTACATATATACGTAAAGTGTGGACATAATATCCGGTGTAAGACGTAAATGTTCTGAGGTAGTGAACCAATGGCAAGGGTTGTAGCGTCATCACAAGGGTTCCGAACTCACCAAACTATGTTTTTAGTGAACTTGTTTTCACCGGCATCATTTTTTGACGCGCTGTCTCCGTACAATGGCACTTAACGCCTAGGATTGAGATTTGCTCAAGTGGTAATGTATTGACAAAAAATGGCCAGAAAAGCACTTTGACATGTCTGAAAAGAACTTGAAACTTACGTATAACTGAAAACAGTGAAAAATCAGTAAAATATTTCTCTTAACATTTGTACTATTTAAGATGCAAATCAAAAGCCAGGCGTTTGCGATGAATTGCTATCGATGAACAACGTATCCAGAGAAAATATAAAACGAACGGTTTTGTGTAAACGTTGTATTATGCGTAAGCATTTGTTGTTTATATGTGTCGAATTACACAAATAACATGTCAAAACTTCACTAACCAATGGAATTCGTTTTACACCAGCACGACACCCTTCAGTAGCAGGCAAAATAAGGGAACCAACGGAAAAATTCTGTTGGTGCATAAAAAAGCGATTGTCCTCCTCTCGGACGGAAAAGTGGAAATCAAGATGCCTCAATCCTCATTCCGCTATCGTCGCCAAAAAATTTGTGTGCTGAAAGTAGTAGGGAGACAGTGACGGTGGTTGAGAGATGAGACTGTGCCACTGGAAGCGAGAGGAGGGGAAGTTATGGAGGGAGAGAAAAACTGGCAGTGAGAGAGAGAGGTGGGTGGAGATAGAAGCAGTAGGAGCAAAAGAGAGAGGATACAGTGGAAATGAAAAAGTAGACGATTGGAGACCATAAGTAGGTTTGGGGGGCCTAGACTTTCCCAGATCGGAGAACATGAAAACGTATAGGGGAGAGCGCATTAAGACGAAAGTCTTAAACACACGGGTATAAGGAAAAATACGTTGGATCATCCCAGAATTTATTGAGCTGGCGATGTATGGTGGAGACATTGGGAATGGTAAAGAAAGTCAAAAGGAGACACTGTTCAGTGAGAGAGGAGACACTGGCAGTGAGAGATACTGTAAATCAGTCGGAGAAAAATAAGCCAGTGGGAGAGAGACATGCATATATAGATAGTAGCAGTGATAGAGAGAGGCTGGTTAAAGGATATAGAATGTTTTGTGTTGATACAACGCAAATATGTTCGCCAGCCAAAATTATTTTGTGAGAAAGGTGGAATGAGAGATGTCAGTCTTTTGAAGAGTAGCATATTCATCTCTCTTACGCTCTGAAAAGAGCATTTTTCCATGGATATTCTAAGACTAAACTATCGTTGAGAGGATACTGGTATCAGTCAATACTTAAAAGTATCTTGGTGTAACGATCTATAGGGACCTGAAATGGAATGATCATATAGGGTCAAGCAGAGACAAAGGAGATGGTAGATTCTCTTCATTGTCAAAGTACTGGCAAATTGAAAAACCTTTCCACTTTTCCAGTACTTTATACCAAAGAGATTGGTTTACAAAATACTTCGGCAACACAACCTAGATTATTGCTCGAATGGATGAGAGTTACACCAAATGGGTCTAACGAGGTATATTGAACGTATACATAGTCACCATGAATGGCCACAGGTTACTTTGATCTGCAGTAGAGTGTCATAGAAATGCCGAAAACCAGAACTGGCAGAGACTTAGAGACTGATGCCAAAGTTTTCTTGAAACTCTGCTTTCCAGATCCAGTATTAAGTGAAATATCTAAAAACATACTTCTTCTCCACATATGTCGCTCCCACAGGGTCGGCGAGTATATTAGGCTACTTACAGTGAGCACATAGGCATTCGTCCCACGCAGAATAAGCAAATGAAACAACAATGTTATTATAAATGATAGAAACGATTTCATAAAATCGCTGCAGCCACGTTAATAGACATATTGTAAGAAATCTCAACAGAATACTACAGAAGAAACACAAGAAGTTTTCTATTGCTGCAGCCACGCTTCGTATTTCTGACATGAGAACGCAGCAGTGAGCAGTTAGAAATGATGACGAAAGGCGCCGAATAAGCGTATTTTGTGGTTCACATCAGTCGGCCATAACAATGCAACAACACTTCAGAATGGTGTCCAACAAAGATCCACCTACTGCCAACTCCATTCGAAGAGGGTATGCGTAGTTAACTTCTGGAAGCCTCTGGAATGGGGAACAAAAGAGTCCGCCTCGGTAGCTGCGCGGTCAGCGCGGTAGGTTGCTAACCGAAGGGACTCAGTTTAGTTTCCCGACCGGGTCGGATATATTCGTGTCATGATCGAAATTCCATCGTTCAAGTGGCTGCAAGGGAACATACCGAGAGCGAATAAATTGAAAGAAAAAGGGGGATATGAATGGTTGGCCTGCAGTGAGTGAAGAAGCGGCTGATCGCATGCGGGCGAGTATCGCACGCAGACTACCAGAAGCCGGTAAAGAGAGCAAGTAGAGAGCTGAACGTACCACAGTCGACCGCTTGTAAGATCTTACGGAAACGATTCAACCCGAAGCCTTACAGCTTCATTTGTACAATCCATGGCTCCCAACGCAGTTTTCTCGTAAAGAGGATGGAGTTTATGAGAAACCTTCCTTCACGGATAAAGCAATATGTTTTGTGAATGGCACAGCGAACAGGGACAATGTGCGAATCTGGGGGACAGATCCCCAGGCTATCGTTCTGCATATTTGAGATTCGCCAAAGGTTAATGCGCTCTGTGCAGTCGCACGGTTTAAAGTTTATGGTCCCTTTTTCTTCTGCGAAAAGGTCTTTACAGGATCCGTGTAGTTGAAGACGATGGAAAATTGGCTCATACCAAAATTGGAGACCGACGGTGTAGACTTCATCTACCAACAGGATGGTTCTCGACCCCACTTACATCGTGATGTCAGTGAATTCTTAAACAGGAAATCGAGGAACCGATTGATCGGTCGTGATAGGGTCGATGATCAGCAATTCATGGCATGGGCTCCACGGTCTCCCGACCTGACCCAGTTTTTTGTGTGGGGCTATGTGAAGCATTTAGGGGTTACGCATCCTTTGCCAGCTAACCTACCAGACCTGAGAGCTCGTATGAATAGTGCTTTTGTATGGATAGCTAGAGACATACTGCGCTGATGGTGGAGGACCTTGATTGTCCACTTTCTATGTAAAAAGTCGAAAAGGGGAATATACGGAGCATTTGTAATATATCAAAAAACTTTTAGAGTTTTTCTGTGTGTGTGCAAAGCCTCGTGACAACATTCCAATTAATATAGCTACACGAAATTTGTGTGAAATCGCTTCAGTCATTTATAATAAGCTTGTATGTGGTAAAACGAGAAGGACCCTCTTCCAGACATTTCAGTCGTTTGCAAACGATGTAGATGCCGATGTGGAAGGTAAAGTATGTCACATTCGCTCGTCAACATTCACGCAGCTGCCGTCAAACCTGGAGGAAGAAGAATAGCGTTCTTGAAATTACGAGCCTCTTTCGCTTGGTTCACACTTGAAACATTTAATGCATTTTGTGACCGACGTGTCTGGTTTTATACGAAGCAGCATCATGAGATTTTTCTACTGTTGTCAGTCCTGATGTGAAATAATTCGCTTCATGTTCTTCTCACTTGTCTCTTGTGAGCTGAAGAATAGTAGCGATAACTCTGTAAGTATTACTTTGCATGAAAATTGGCACACAACTTTACAATTGCACGTTGTCTGATAACTGTATATATTGAGGGAGTCCATATTTTCGATACCAGTGGTACCCAACCTGAAGATCATTATCTCTAGAGCGGTAAAATGTAATTTTCTGAGGAGTAGAAACAAAGGGGTGGAACTCTGTTTCCATCACGAAACTAAATTATTACAAAAATCTTTTGTTACCACTATTTATAAAGATTATAATAGTTAATAGAGTAGTAGAAATTAATATAAAAGCATGGATATTTGCAGTAAAATTAACACTGTCTGCTAGAATATTTGTCCACAATCCATATGTAATAGTATGATTTATAGTATACCGAGAAATGCAATTAAATGGTATGACATTTGATGTCAGTCGTACAGTATATAACAAGACATCGGCGATTCAGGTGGTAGAGGATGGATTTCTCTAAAAGGGCAGCCGGCCCTGTGCGGTATTAGTGTGTACATACGTTCCTTTACTGCAGACACGGAAGACACAATCAGTGACAGAGGACTTTATGTACATAAAACACGATTGTGACAATGCCACGTCGAAAACATTTATGTGATAAAAAAGCAAAAGCCCGTACGTACAAGGAAACGGGACTTTATAATCGTCAAATTGCCTAGAAAATGAAATTTCTAGTACAGTGATTGATGATGTCTTTAGATTGTCCGCACGGTGTGGACAGACGGAAAAAAATGGCAAAGCAGCAAATTACATGATGCATATAAAGGGCTACTTCTGCGCAAAGCAAGAGTCAAAAACCGTTATTCTTCTCCACTTGCTGCTGATTTACAGTTGCCAGTAACTGCCAGACGTGTACGACAAATTTTGTCACGTGAAAAACATCTTGGATTCAAGAAACAACTACAGATACCTGCATTAACACCCAGACATAAAGACACTAGACTGTAGTTCACTGAAAGTCTATGTCATGGACTTCAGAATGGGAGAAAGTGATATTCAGTGACGAGAAGAAGTTTAATTTAGATGGGCAAGATGCATTTCAGTATTACTGGCATGATCCGGGAACAGAGCTGCAGATACGAATGAGAAATTTTGGTGGTGGAAGTGTTAAGATTTGGGCAGCCTTCTGCGCAAATGGTAATTCGCGAATTGCTTGACTGAACCCTAGAATGAACACTAACATGTACCCTGAGATTCTGGAAACAGAATTGATTAGAATGTATGAGGACGTACGGGGCGAAAGTATAACGTTTTAACAAAATAATGCATCTGTGTATACTTCCGCTAGAACCAAAAATTGATAGGGAGATAAAAATGTCTGTCTTGCCTGGCGTGCACTTAACCCAGACTTGAATCCCATGGAAAACGTTTTGAAAACACTTGCAAGGCGCATTTATCACAATGGAAAACAATTTGAGGCTACGTGTGAGCTGTAAAGACCGATAGTAGAAGAATGGGCGACAAACTTTCACTTCAAGACCTACGAATCCTAACAAGATAAGTGAGAATTTTTAATGTAATTAGGAAGAACGGAAGTTGGACAGAGTATTAACACAGCTGGACAATACGAGTTTCCGTCCAGGAAATGCAAATTCCTTATTTTGTTATTCGTGTTATAAAATAAACTTCGTAGTCCCATCATAATAGTTTCTTATATGCATCGACTGCATTCATAGTAAATTCGATACATGTATGCTTCAGACGTTATAATAGTACTTTCTTGGATCCTTGCTTTTTTAATGTTTTGTGGTACTGTACGTATGCAACCATGTGTTGGAGCTTACAGCTTCAACTAAAGTATCAATAACATCATATTCTCATACTCCACCCTCTACATATGTAATTTGCACCGTGTGCAGTGCATCGATGGCACTAAAATTAAGACATATACATGTCATATGATTAATTATCGTGTGAAAATTCCATCTGTGAATTGTAGGTAGTTCCCACAATAGACTAAAAATTGTTTGACTTTTCACTTCGCAACAATAAGCTAAGTAATTG
This sequence comes from Schistocerca gregaria, assembly GCF_023897955.1. Taxonomy (NCBI): domain Eukaryota; kingdom Metazoa; phylum Arthropoda; class Insecta; order Orthoptera; family Acrididae; genus Schistocerca; species Schistocerca gregaria. The sequence goes on along the minus strand of NC_064922.1, from coordinate 542,577,028 downwards.
ACAGCACAACACAACTGTTACTAAGTATTGGCTGCCACACGGCTGTAGGGCCTCCACTGCACTAAAATAATTATTATTACTACTACTATTATTATTACTGTTATATTCAAGAAAAATATAGATAAAGACTAAAAAAATACTGACAACAGAATTGACAGCAACAAACACAAAACCTATAAATACTTATGCTATATCAATATTGACTTACTCATTTGGAGTAGTGAAATGGAGTAACACAGACCTAGAAGCACTCAATACACTTAAACGATCATAATGCCACAAATATAAAATACATCACATACATTCAGCAACAGAAAGATCCACATTAAGCAGAAAGGAAGGAGGAATGGGATTTATCGGCATAAAAAACCTACATTATGGACAGGTAGACAATATAAGAAAATTCTTTATAGAATGAGCAGAAACTAGCAAAATACACAAAGCAGTCACTCATATAAATACATCGGCTACACCACTGCAATTTCATAACCACTTCTACAACCCTTTAGATCACATAAAATCAACAGATACAAAGAAAGTAAATTGTAAAAAGAAAACAGTACATGTCGAACACGCGTATCATCTAACACAGCCACATGTCGATAAAGACGCATCCAACACACGGCTAAGAAAAGGCAATATATACAGTGAGACGGAAGGATCCATGATTGCAATACAGGATCAAACAATAAACATCAGATATTACAGCAAGCATATTATTAACGATCCCAATACCACAACAGATAAATGCAGACTTTGCAAACAACAAATAAAAACAGTAGATCACATCACAAGCGGATGTACAATACTAGCAAATACGGAATACCCCAGAAGACATGACAATGTAGCAAACATAATACATCAACAGCTTGCCTTACAACATAAACTTATAAAAAAAACACGTTCCCACATACAAGTATGCACTACAAAATGTACTGGAGAATGATGGGCACAAATTATACTGGAACAGAACCATTATAGCAGATAAAACACCACAAAACACACCTGACACCACATTCACCAATAATAAGAAGAAATTAACACAACTTATCGAAATATCCATACCCAATACAACGAATACACAAAACAGGAGAAAAAATTGAAAAATACATCAAACTGGATGAGAAAGTCAAGGACATGTGGCATCAGGATAAAGTTGACATTATACCAATTATACTATCACCTACAGGAGTCATACCACACAATATCCACCAGTACATCAACGCAATACAGCTGTATCCAAACGTATATATACAACTACAGAAATCTGTAATTATTGATACATGTTCAATTACCCGAAAGTTCCTAAATGCAATGTGTAACATATACCGTACAGTTAAAAGGAAGTCACGCTTGATCAAGGTCCGCGTCACTTTCCATTTTTGACCAGACATAACGTCTGAGACAGGAAAGAGAAATAGTGATGATATTACTAGTGGCAGCGATCAGATGCAAATGATTGGCTCCGGAAGTTATCCAATTTCTGGCATTTCATAACTAATGGGTATAACAAGCAACTGATTAACAAACAGTAGGCTAAGTGTAACGCACATCGTAAATTTGTTGCCAATAAATGAGGGTGTAGGATGTGAGTGAAGGAGGTGCCGCTACGGTGAGGACTGGTGCATAGGAAGCGTGCTTTCATGTGGACCGTTAGCTTTCATTTAGAAGGTTGTACACATGGAAGAGCCCTGGAGATACTAAAAGGTACTAAAAGTTATCAGATAGATTATATAATGGTAAGACAGAGATTTAGGAACCAGGTTTTAAATGGCAAGACATTTCCAGGGGCAGATGTGGACTCTCACCACAATCTATTGGTTATGACCTGTAGATTAAAACTGAAGAAACTGCAAAAAGGTGGGAATTTAAGGAGATGGGACCTGGATAAACTAAAAGAACCAGAGGTTGTACAGAGTTTCAGGGAGAGCATGAGGGAGCAATTGACAGGAATGGGGAAAAGAAATACAGTAGAAGAAGAATGGGTAGCTTTGAGGGATGAAGAAGTGAAGGCAGCAGAGGATCAAGTAGGTAAAAAGGCGAGGGCTAGTAGAAATCCTTGGGTAACAGAAGAAATATTGAATTGATGAAAGGAGAAAATATAAAAATGCAGTAAATGAAGCAGGCAAAAAGGAATACAAACGACTCAAAAATGTGATGACACGAAGTGCAAAATGGCTAAGCAGGGATGGCTAGAGGACAAATGTAAGGATGTAGAGACTTTTCTCACTAGGGGTAAGATAGATACTGCCTACAGGAAAATTAAAGAGACCTTTGGAGAAAAGAGAACCACTTGTATGAACATCAAGAGCTCAGATGGAAACCCAGTTCCAAGCAAAGAAGGGAAAGCAGAAAGGTGGAAGGAATATACAGAGGGTCTATACAAGGGCGATGTACTTGAGGACAATATTATAGAAATGGAAGAGGATGTAGACGAAGATGAAATGGGAGATACGATAGTGCGTGAAGAGTTTGACAGAGCACTGAAAGACCTGAGTGGAAACAAGGCCCCCGGAGTAGACAACATTCCATTGGAACTACTGACGGCCTTGGGAGAGCCAGTCCTGACAAAACTCTACCATCTGGTGAGCAAGATGTATGAAACGGGCGAAATACCCTCAGACTTCAAGAAGAATATAATAATTCCAATCCCAAAGAAAGCAGGTGTTGACGGATGTGAAAATTAGCGAACTATCACTTTAATAAGCCACAGCTGCAAAATACTAATACGCGTTCTTTACAGACGAATGGAAAAACTAGTAGAATCCGACCTCGGGGAAGATCAGTTTGGATTCCGTAAAAATACTGGAACACGTGAGGCAATACTGATCTTAAGACTTCTTTTACAAGAAAGATTAAGGGAAGGCAAACCTACGTTTCTAGCATTTGTAGACTTAGAGAAAGCTTTTGACAATGTTGACTGGAATACTCTTTCAAATTCTAAAGGTGGCAGGGGTAAAATACAGGGAGCGAAAGGCTATTTACAATTTGTACAGAAACCAGATGGCAGTTATATCAGTCGATGGGCATGAAAGGGAAGCAGCCGTTGGGAAGGGAGTAAGACAGGGTTGTAGCCTCTCCCCGATGTTATTCAATCTGTGTATTGAGCAAGCAGTATAGGAAACAAAAGAAAAATTTGGAATAGGTATTAAAATCCATGGAGAAGAAATAAAAACTTTGAGGTTCGCCGATGACACTGTAATTCTGTCAGAGACAGCAAAGGACTTGGAAGAGCAGTTGAACGGAATGGACAGTGTCTTGAAAGGAGGATATAAGATGAACATCAACAAAAGCAAAACGAGGATAATGGAATGTAGTCGAATTAAGTCGGGTGATACTGAGGGAGTTTGATTACGAAATGAGACACTTAAAGGAGTATAGAAGTTTCGCTATTTGGGGAGCAAAGTAACTAATGATGGTCAAAGTAGAGATGATATAAAATGTAGACTGGCAATGACAAGGAAAGCGTTTCTGAAGAAGAGAAATTTGTTAACATCGAGTATAGATTTAAGTGTTAGGAAATCATTTCTGAAAGTATTTGTATGGTGTGTACCCATGAATGGAAGTGAAACATGGGCGATAAATAGTTTGGACAGGAAGAGAATAGAAGCTTTCGAAATGTGGTGCTGCAGAAGAATGCTGAAGATTAGATGGGTATATCACATAACTTATGAGGAAGTATTGAATAGGATTGGGGAGAAGAGAAGTTTGTGGCACAACTTGACCAGAAGAAGGGATCCGTTGGTAGGACATGTTCTGAGGCATCAAGGGATCACCAATGTAGTATTGGAGGGCAGCGTGTAGGGTAAAAATCGTAGAGGGAGACCAAGAAATGAATACACTAAGCAGATTCAGAAGGATGTTGGTTGCAGTAGGTACTGGGAGATGAAGAAGCTTGCACAAGATAGAGTAGCATGGAGAGCTACATCAAACCAGTCTCAGGACTGAAGACCACAACAACATATGAGAAATTGGATGTAGCACTCGAGATGCACGGAAATTTGCTTCAGTATTGTGTAAAAAAAAAAGTTATTAGAAATCAGCAGTACCATTTCTGCCGCAACTTCTTGAGGTGGTGTTTAATAAAACACCTACAAAAATTAAATACCGGTAATCTTGCGATCTTTTAATAATGAGAGTTCAGTTTTTCTTTTTTTTTTATCTTTCTTCATTGCAAAGTTTAGCTAGGCGCCGGGAACGGTGGGTGTGAGGGTTGGGGAGGGGGAAGGGTGTAATATCTAATGTCTGGTTGCACTCAGGAGCAGTGGTGTCATAAACGTTACGTGTAACTTCACCTAGAGCCACCAGCCTTACGTGTTTCGATACGGAAAGTTGCGTAGCGGTGGTACGGTGCAAGTAACACAGAACGCTCTAATGTATTCCCTTTAATCCCTTCCTCTCCTGTACTGAGGACGAAACACGCTTTTCGTCTCGTTTTCGAATAACAACATTCCGATGAAATTAACCCGGCCAACGACGACGGTAATAGAATTACAGGGGCTGTGCAGAGCGGTGAGCAACCGCCGCCCTTTCTCTCCCCACCCCAGCCACCTCTCCATCCCCCAGCCAGAGCCAGCCCCGGACGTGCAGTGGTGCGTGGCGCCGCAGCCGGCAGTGCGCCGGGGCTCGCGTAAACAACGGCGTGTCGTCCGCGATGAGCCTCTCTGCTTGTGAGAAACCGGAGCCCCGATAACAAGGTTCCAGCGTGAGGCTGAGAGCGGCCGCCTTTTGTTTTCTTTGCTCCTCTGCGGCCGTATCCGCGCTCGCCTTCTCCCTCCCCTCCCGACGCTCTCTCACGTCGGCCTGTTTCTTGCTCTTAGACATTCAATAGCGACTTGTGTGTTCTGCGCCCTGTTTACCTAATAACCACTGCTGCGACGCTACTGTGCTTGTCGCCGAGCTCGGCTGGGAATCGGTCTGATGTTTCATTGGTAATCGCGGTGTCCATTACAATTTTCTTTCTTGCCTTTCTTTCCGGAGATTATATGGGCCACCTGTACTATTGACCGCTTTTTGAATAATGGACTTAAGAGTCTACTGAAGCTTCACAAACAGTTATTAATTTTTGAGTAATAGCAGCAGGTCGTGTGAAAGGAAAGAGGCTCACAGGGAATTACACACACATTAAAACTGCCAGATCCACAATGAATCAGCTTTTTTTTCTCCATTAAACCACTGCCTGTCAGAGCGTAACTACGGTGGTAGATGAATTGTGCATTATTTCCTACGAATCCAGGAACGTAATTGCACGGGTCATAATGCACGATAAATGCTCCTCAATTTTGGGATGATGTGTCGTCGTCTGTGGTTGGTTAAAAGGCAGCCGCCGTTTGCGATAGTGCCATGTTACATACCTGCAGCGAGCTGACTGGGCTCTGTTGAATAGGGTTTCACAGCTAAGACAGAGTTGGCCTAAAACAACTAAGAAAGAAAGGAAGAAAGAGCAAAAACGTCACATAACTAACTATACAGTGTAAATGTATACACACACTACTTACGTGTTTGATCATCTGCAGCTGGCGACCTGGCCTCATTCTGGTTAGGCATATGCAAAGCTTGCAGACTATGCATTTCTATCTGACCAGCATCGTTCAACAAGCCGAAAAGGAAAATGATAACGAAAGAAAATTATTGGTAAAAATATTGGCATATATGAAGTCTTGTACTTACGATCACAGTCCTCTTTATTTAGGGAGGGGTGGTGGTTAAGTCGTTTTAAACCAGTTACCACCCTCAGGAGCACTGATAATTTCCCTCAGATTGTCTAAGGTTTCGTTTCCCATCAGTGGCTGCAGCGTGCTGGCATCGGTAACCACAGAAAAAAGTCATTAGGTCAATTAGAAACAAAAGCAGCACATACACACAAATTGCTTTACATACATGTCAACAAACCAGATGGGGCACTTTCTCTCATCATCACGCCAACCCCCCACCAGACTGATCATAGGAAGAGCGCTTCATAGCTGATAGTGCAGATTGTCAATCTTAAACTGGAATGGATTCAGGTGGCGCTGTCATGCTTCATATACTCACCGGAGGGTCAGTAGATTCGGAATGCAACACGGAACATTCATGCATATACGTCTTGTAATGTAGGCTTGGATAACTTACGGCAAATGGATGTTGTGAATGTGAAGCTATACCGACACGAGAATACAGGTTTCAAATGTATTGTAGTAGTTATTCATACGTATTTCAAATTTACCTGGATGTTAACGATAATCTTTGACGATCATGCAAATGCTAGATATTCTGCCAAAAGTGATTGGACTGCGTAATTCATCTGTAAATCACTAAGTTAAATTAATGTTCAATATAATAAGCTTCTACACACAGTATTCAATGATACTAAAAATAGTGTATCCGTTAAAACATAAATTACTGTAGGTGATTTAGTATGTATAGTTCACACACGTTTGAACACTCCCTAGAACTTACATTTTAAGCGATAGCAAATGTGAAAAAACTGCTGGAAGTTTTGCACGGAAGAATTACAGAGCAACTCTGAACCACATCACAAGAGATGGTATTAGTTAAATGGTTTGCCTTCCCTCATTGGACAACAGCAGAAAAGACGCAAGTGATTTGGTATGTAACAGGGCGCGCAAACGTAAGACCGTGCGGTAGCATAAGAAGAGTAGGAGGCAGTATCAGGGCCAGTGACAGGATTCTTGACAAGTTACCTAGTAGAAATATTCATTCCTACATGAAACTACCGCAGGCCAGGAACAAAGCTTCAAAAGTGGCTAGCCCATGATGGTTATGGAATTAATCTGTCAAAGTTTCCAAGGAACATGGTATAGCGTACACTACGAATAAAAGTCGCACTGCAAATCGAATTCTGGTTGATAAAACTAGAGAAATACATGGAAAAAAGACACTGGTATAGGGCAATGAATTACAGCATTTTCAGTCGATACATCTACGTGCAGAAAATGTAAATTTTGTTTCTGGGTAATTTTCTGACCTTTGTATGCTAAAGAATTTTTTAAAAAATCATTTAAAATTGCATTCTTTCAGCCGAGACAGCAGCTAAAATCGTGCTGAATCGAAACGGATGAAGAAAGAGAGGATCGATTAAAATGTCTGACTTCAGCCAAAATTATCTTGTTCCTGATTTATGTACTGGCAGGACTTCGCGATAATCGATTGTTATACAGGGGACAGCAGTCTTTCCCAGAGAGTAAAAAACGCGAAAAGCATTCAGGGGCAGCTTGACAGATGACAAAACGTTAAAGGGTCTGTACTGCTCATAAAAATGCTCCTAGCTATACTGCCCAACGAACGACTTCAAATTACCTCCACCAGTCAATTTAAGCCAGGGGTTCGCAAAGGCAGATAATAAACAGCATCGAAAATTTGGTGGTGAAAAATACAGTGTTGAAATGTCATCTGGAGCACATCTTCTTGATGATCTAAAAGCAGTTTAAAACTTTTTGTAAAACGGTATGAGGTACGTGCAGTGCACATTTGCTTAAATTGGAAGCAAGGACGTGATTGGTGGCGATAAATCTTGACCAAGAAAGTTCCTCAGAACCACTGCTAGCTTCCTCAAGAAGCCAAGGTTTACGTCATTGTGAAAGACATTAGGAGTCAGCAAGATTCACGTTGAGGCTAATACTGCAACGAATGTGCATCTTAGTGATAAATTGATCCAGACTCCATCTACATATTTTTCCCTACTGGTGGCCATAGATATGAGAACGTTGCGGCACCCATCAATGCCACACACCTTCCAGTGACTGTCAAAGTGTTAGACCATTTAGAGTTGCACACTGTAGACCAGAACAGAAACCTAGACATGCTTCTCGGTGAAGAATTCATAATAAGTCTGTACCCGAGGCACGATAAGCCTACCATAGATGTAACCACTTTGCCGGCCGGTGTGGCCGAGCGGTTCTAGGCGCTACATTCTGGAACCGCGCGACCGCTACAGTCGCAGGTTCGAATCGTGCCTCGGGCATGGATGTGTGTGATGTCCTTAGGTTACTTAGGTTTAAGTAGGTCTAAGTTCTAGGGGACTCAGGACATCAGAAGTTAAGTCCCATAGTGCTCAGAGCCATTTGAACCCTTTTTTTCCAACCACCTCGTAGTGGAGGCAATGTGATGACACAGAACAACTACCAATTCCTTAATTCGCTAGGTTTGAAACTTCACAAAGCCGTCACTCAACATAACAGCTCCTGGAGAATATGACTGAATTATGCCTCAGGAATATTTTTCGCACAAGCCCTATGCTACGGGGAAATTTAATATAAATAATGAGTTTAGGATACTTATTCGGCACCAGAATGCTGTAACCGTTAGATGGAACCGTTTCCTATTCTCGGATAGGAAATTTCAGAAAACAGATACTGATGCTACAGTAGCATCAATGCTGACTTTTAATGCTTTAGCATTCTTGTTTCAGGAAACAAGATATGAACTGCATGGAGTTGAGATTGGTTGCAAACATTGAGTTTCGTTTCAGCCCTTAAAAGTAAACATAGACATAGCGCAGACAGAAGAGCATTGGAGTACAGACGCTTTAGCACGTGTTACCACTATGATGTGTCACCCTATTATTAGTACACAGGAGTCTGGTTGCTTCATGTAAGCCAAGAATATTTAGTCGCCAAAACTATGTGCTATGTCTCTATAAATTTCACCTAATTTTTACTGCAAGCAGATTCTGGGTGTCACATGGTTCCAAGAATCTCTTTTCCGAAAACATTTCTATAATTTTGGTGAGTTTTCACTCTATTGGCCACCGTCTCCCAATCCTATACTGCCACTGGCTGAAGAGTGGCAATAAGTCAGCCCACTAGTTGCATTCCGACTCTACAGACATTCCGGTGAGTATATGTGGAGTTCTTGAACTAATGTCTACACCATTATTTAATGATCTGTATTTCTCCAAACACAGAAGTTACTGTTAAGATTGCATTTGTATCAGCTGTATTTCCTGTAGTGGCCAATATGGTGAGCAGGCTCGACTATTCTGCTAATTAATTGAGATCATCATACATCAGTTGCAAGATCGATTGTTCATATGTTTATCCTTACCATCGACACCTTTGCCGATTTCATGTGAAGCCTCTGATGCCACTTCAGTAACGTTTTTGTGTTTCACAGGGCTTGTGCTTTTTGGCGTTCTTACATAAATCAGTCAAATGTAACATTTCACCATACATCTCTAGATCTTCTGATAAATAATGGTCATGTCTTGTAACTTTTACGAATGTTAGATTTGGTACCGGTTGTTCCTTCACACTCTCCACTATCAACTTGTATCGGGTGCACAGTTATATTTAGAGGTTGTGTGCTCAGCATGTACTGTATTCCCGTTTTGGCACCGTTATTTGATCTGTCTTAGCATTTTTCTGATGATTGATTGATACTGGCGATGGTACATTATTCTTTTTTCGGCTATGAGTCATTTGAGAGATTCAGAAACACATTTAACAGTGTCTGTGTGAAATTAATCTCGTCCCAAATGCCCTTTCTTCAGTAATGGTAATTTCTGCCACATATCTATGTGCCTCGATGACTTTACATTTTGTTGGCATGCTAGTGTGTACTAAACAATGTTGAGGTAGTGTGAAAACATATAATTTCGTGGAATTTCTTCATATTCCTAAAACTGTTTCAGTATTGTCAACTTTAAAATTCGATTGACTTTGAAATGTTTCTAATATCAGTAGTATTTGTAGTGTGTAGAGATTTTAAACTTCACAGAACTGTGCAGTTACGGTATTCATATAGGCCAAAAGAGCCCTGCTTTGGCTGTCTTCTCCAGCATTTATAGCACTTCAGTCTATTCATTATCATTGTAGGCAAGTTGGTTTGGGTTATGAGAACTTGGTTCAACATTTCAATATTCGTGTTATGACTGGTAAGATTTTTGTCAAGAGTTTGAATTTTGTACTGTATCTTTGTGTTATCACTCAGTATTGCAATTCTCTCAAAATGAATTTTTGGTCGTTCATACATCAGTTAGATTTATGTAGAAGGATGTTCAAGACTTTCATATACTGTTTTAATATTTTGCATCCACATGTCGATAAATATCCCGCTTCTCGGGCTGAATCCCTGGCATTCATCCAAATGTTTCCATGATACGCGATATGCTGACACAGTTTCATACTGGTACACTATCTTTCAAAATGAAACTATTGGAAATTTCGTCTGTATTACCCATCATTCAGTTTTCCCATTCTATCAATAACGAGAAACCCATACTGCAATTATCAGTAATATATTATTGGGAAGTAGGTGCAAGTCTTCTTCTTTTTCTTCTTCTTCTTCTTCTTCTTCTTCTGGTTTACGGTAGTAATGTTTACAGTAGTAATGCAGCACCCATCGATTACTACGAAGCCCTTCGATAAGGCTGTTTTACCTACTCTGCCATGTTGATGACTGTGTGCTAAAACCGGCATACAAGGACTTTTACACGGGGGACACAAAAAACATGTGGTTTTACACCTTTGTATTACAAAACTTTACCAATTGTTGATCATATGTAGATACTTAAATAAGGATGTAGTTCAGTGCCTGCATGTTGCATGACAGTTCACACCACGTTTGCATGTATCGTGGGACAGCAAGCCTCATGAAGTTGTGATGGTTTCTTCCGATGGATGCACACTTGAGTGCACAAACTCTACCATATTGCTCCAGATTTCCTCATGGAATCTGTTCACAGATGGCTGCCAGCTTATTCGTTTATCTAGTGTACCCTGGATCACATAACTATCGTGAATTAAATTTTTAAATGTAGATGAGTGCACTCTCTTTTGTTAAACGTTTAACTGTTTATGGGAGGTCCCATTTGTAGAAGGTACGATAACCTAAAATTACGGAGAGGGTTATAAACTCTTCTGTGGAATACATAGCAATTTGCTTTGAAGCATTACATAGACAAATCCAGTTAATCCGTGATAATATGAATTTCATATTGCAAAATGATTTAGACAAGATACATCTGTGGTCTGAAAAGTGGCAATTGACTGTAATTAATCAAAAGTGTGAAGTCATGCACATAAACACTGAAAGGAATCGACTAAATTTACATGCTAAATCAGACGATTGTAAGGGCACTGAATTCAGCTGGTCTCTTAGAGATTAAAATTTCGAGTAACTTAAACTAGGATGATCACAAAAATAATATTGTGGTGAAAGTAAACCGAAGACTTTAATTTATTGGCAAAACGCTTAGAAGGCGCAACAGACCCACTGAAGAAATTGCCTGACTACGCTATTCTGCCCTTTTCTGGAATGTTGCTGCACAATGTGGGATCCAAGTCAGGTAGGACTGATGGAGGACATCGAAGTAGTTCAAAGAACGGTAGCTTGGTTTTCATTATCGCAGAAGAGGAAACAGGGTGTTAAAGAAATATATAAGGTGAACTGACAATCATTGAAACAAAGGCGATATTAGTTGTAACAGTATGTTCATTGCAATCACCAACTTTCTCTGAATGTGAAAATATTTTGCTATTGCCCTCCTACATAGGGCGAAATAATCATCATAATAAAATAAGAGAAGTCAAAACTCGAATGGGAAGATTTATTTTTTTCAAAATAAAATTGTCGTCAGTTGCAAGTATATTTTTATTATGCCTTACCGGTATTGAAAAATTGCTTTGTCATCCGCAAAAAGCCTACAAAATTAAGGATGTTACAAATCTCTATACTTTGAGTTTACATTTGTGTGAAGTATAAGAAGGGTATATTACATTACGAACCTTGATTATATTTTTTGTATGCTTTTACGCATGTTCTTTGCTGCTAGCACAACTGGTTGACATATGCATAGACAGAGATGCAGTTACTGTAAACAGTTAATCCCTGTTTACAATAATCACACATTTTTTACATCTTTTGACATACCGCGGCATTATGATTCTATGAAAAACACCCTGATATCTACTAAACCAGTACTAAGTAAATTTTTGTAATACACTTCGTATATTTCAGTGTACAGTCAAGGTGTACAGATTTGACATCCCTAATTTTGTAGGCTACTGAAGATGATAAATTAATTTGTCAAAACTGGTTAGACCTAATAAAAATATATTTTATATGAATTCTGTGGATGTGTGTTCTCTGTTTTTCAGATGCGGTGCAGCTGATATCATGAGTTCCTTTCCTTCCCTTCATTCCCTTCCACCTTTAGTTTGAATAATAATTTGTAACTCATGGTTGAATTTTATTCTGAAAAACATATACTACAGCTGAGAATGAGATTTTCACTCTGCAGCGAAGTGTGTACTGATATGAAACTTCCTGACAGATTAAAACTGTGCCGCACTGAAACTCGAACTCGGGACCTCTGCTTTTGCGGGCAGTTGCACTAACAACTTTTTTATTATCTCATTTTGTTCGATGAATTAGTTCGTGGCGGACGTCCTATGACATCCGTTCAGGTTGTTCGTTGATCCGTTCACTCAGGTTTTTTTTATTGCAGAGAGTAGATAAACCCTCTGGCCGAACACGCTGAGCTACCGTGGCGGCTAAAGTTTTGTCAAAAGTGGGACGAACTGGGCTGTGCAAGCATGACTCAGGACCCGAAGGTACTGGCAGAATTGAAGCGGTGAGGACGAGTCGTGAGTCGTGCTTGGGTACCTTGCCCGCGAAAGGCAAAGGTACCGAGTTCGAGTCTCGGTCCGGCACACAGTTTTAATCTGTCTGGAAGTTTCATATGCTACAGTTACTGAAAATTACAGCCACAGAATTAAAAAAAAAACAAATTTAAATCTTTGCTTTCCACATGTACACTTCAGGAGTGGAATGGAAGACAAACAGCTTGAAGATGGTTTAACGAATCGTCTACCAGGCTCTTAATTGCGAATTCTAGAGTAATCTTGCAGATGTAGATGCAGATGTAGATGGTGATAGGGAGGCCATTTCATTTCATAAATTCTAATAATTGGGTAATAAATTATAGAGGGGGTGTGGCTGTATGTGATATATAGTAATTGGGTATAGAACTGGTAATCAGGCTGGTAGTCCCAGCTTTTCTTATCAACACTAGCTACTATTTTTGTTTTTTAATTTCACCACATACACGCACTTTACCCAAGGTGTAGAACGATGAGGTAGGGGTAGGGTGGAGGTGACCTGGCAACAATCCAGGTTGTCCCAGACTGTACTCTGTCCCATACTCAGCATTATATAGTACAGTGAACAAGATCTTCTGTGAGGTACTTGGCTCCAAATGTCCATTCCATGAATTTCCCCTTTTCACTCAAAAACTGACAAGATTATTGTATCGTGCACTCTCGTCTAATACAGGGTGCCTAGGAAGCTGTTTTCTCGGGTCGCTTGGCAACGTTTCAAGCAAATCGTATTAATGGAGTTTTATTATAGTAAGTCAAATCGAGAATACTTAACTTTGCGTATTCAGAAAGGTGTGTCGCAAGCAGATGGCGACCTGCAAATAATAAGTGCCCCTCAGTATACATAATTTCAGTGCAAGCAAAACAGTACAGTTCATAAGTCACTGCTGTGGCGTTTGTATGACGGCTCGTCGTCCACTTCGGCCGCAGATAGGCGGCTCGGCGCTTACACTCTCTTCGTGTAGATGCTGATCCTGTCTTGGTGTCGTCCTAGAGAGCGTACTATCGGCTGAAGTCGCCTCACAGCACTATACGCTCTCCTGTTCTTGATCATCGTGCCGGCGCTTGTCGTTACGCGGGTACAGAGATGAGCCTGCTTTCACCGATAACTGCTGTTCTTACACCATGATTTATGGCTGTGAGTTCTGCACCATACTTACAGACGCATTGGACGATCTACGTTGACATACCAACAGATCTAGCAAAAGGATTCACAGTGTAATGATCAAAATTTCCACACACTGCAGATCCTTCCTGGCATTCTGAAGCGATGCAGCAACTTCTCTAGACATTACTGTCGATGGCGTGATGATGTGAGATGTTTGTAACAGCCAGGTATTCTCGCGGGCGAGATGTTTGTAACAGCCAGGTATTCTCGCGGACGTTTCAGGTGGCCGTGTACACTTACAGCATACATCACAAATAGATTTTTCTACTCATAGATGTGTTCTTTATTTAGATGACATCGCACGGTCGCACGTCTGTTGGTAGCAATCATGTGACTGCAACAAGGATTGCTCAAAATGATCAGTGGAATGCTTGGTTATTGGCAATGAGTATTCAGATATTTTTGTGGATGCCAAGACATTACTATTGATCACGAGAGCTATGCTTGGGAATCCATACCTCTCTTATTCACGTTACTTCGAAATTACCTCACATTTTTAAGTCAAACATAACATCGACATCAGTGATATTTACAGCATACTCCCACACCATGTACGTAGATCTCCATGCGTGTTCAACATCAGACTGTTTACTGATTAAATTACGTAATTAAATTGTGTAATTAAATTGTGCTTTTAGCAACAAATATTACGTGTCCCAACTCACTGCGCTGATAACCTACAACCAACAAGAGTGTACATTAGTTTACTGCCAAGACGGCAGCAGCTGTCGTGGGTCACAAGACCGCCCAGTATCTTTTGTAAACTGTCTGCAATGCTCCAAACTGATCGCTGTGTGCATTTGAGAATAGTGACCAGTACACTTTTACGATTAAAGAAACGACGCACCATGAAGGAGTTATCCGAATGGGACAGAAATCGGTAGGTGTGACGTGCATCTACAAACAACTAATTACAATTTCTGAAAAATTTGATTCTTCGTTGAAGAGAGAGAGCTTCACAAATTGATCTTGTCATTAACGCGCTGGTGATCCTGTTGCCCTTACTCGAGCAGTTATTAGGTTTGGTAGTGATCGACAGAGTTGTTGGTTGGGTTCTACATCTACATTTACATCCATACTCCGCAAGCCACCTGACGGTGTGTGGCGGAGGGTACCCTGAGTACCTCTATCGGCTCTCCCTTCTTTTCCAGTCTCGTATTGTTCGTGGAAAGGAGGATTGTCGGTATGCTTCTGTGTGGGCTCTAATCTCTCTGATTTTATCCTCATGGTCTCTTCACGACATATACGTAGGAGGGAGCAATATACTGCTTGACTCTTCGGTGAAGGTATGTTCTCGAAACTTTAAAAAAGCCCGTACCGAGCTTACGAGCGTCTATCCTGCAGAGTCTTCCACTGGAGTTTATCATCTCCTTAACACTTTCGCGATTACTAAATGATCCTGTAACGAAGCGCGCTGCTCTCCGTTGGATCTTCTCTTTCTCTTGTATCAACCCTATCTGGTACGGATCCCACACTGCTGAGCAGTATTCAAGCTGTGGGCGAACAAGCGTACTGTAACCTAATTCCTTTGTTTCCGGATTGCATTTCCTTAGGATTCTTCCAATGAATCTCAGTCTAGCATCTGCTTTACCGACGATCAACTTTATATGATAATTCCATTTTAAATCACTCCTAATGCCTACTCCCAGATAATTTATGGAATTAACTGCTTCCAGTTGCTGACCAGCTATTTTGTAGCTAAATGATAGAGGATCTATCTTTCTATGTATTCGCAGCACATTACACTTGTCTACATTGAGATTCAATTGCAAACTAATTAAACTGAGGGATATCGTGCCAAATTGTCCAATTGGAGCGTCAGATCGCCTAAATCGTGAGATGGTTAGAGGACATGCCCATAATGCTCCAGGCGGTCTCAGTTGGGAGAGATCCGGAGGCTTTACTGGCCAAGGTAGGATGTGGCAAGCAGTGGGAACGCTAGCCGTGTGCGGACGGGAATTATCTTTCTGACATCCGAGCCGAGGATGGCTTGCCATAATGGGCCACAAAACGGGGCGTACAACATCGTCGGCGTACCGCTGTGCTGTACCAATGCCGCACATAACCACCAACGGGATCCTGCTATAAAATGAAATGCCACCCCAGAGCATCACTCCTGGTTGTCGGGCCGTACAGCGGGTCGACAGTCATACCGGCATTCCACCGTTTCCCAGAGGTCTACAGGTACGACTTCGCTGGTGATCGGGGTCAGTTCGAAGCGGGAGTCATTACAGAAAGCAGTTCTACTCCAATTCCAGGCCGAGTCTGCCCGACACTACTGCAAACCGGGTCATTGGCGTCAGGGGCCAGTGGTAGTCGGCGCAGGAGGCGCCGTCAGCTTAGCCCGCTTTCTGGAAGCCGCCTGTTGATGGTCCTTGTGGTCACTGAGTCACAAGTTGCACGTCGGATCGATGATGATCTTGAATCTGGCGCTCTGAGTGCCTCTCATGCGATCGCTCGCTTCTAACTTCTTTTTGATACTGTGTTCGGCCATGGTTCACACACTGCTGCCAAATTCGTCGAGTAGTGGCAGCGCTCCTATTCAGATTTGGAAAGGTTTGCCGATTACTGCAACTGGCTTCTTTGAGCTCAACAAAGGTCCTCTCTCAGATACCGACAACTGTGTATATTGTTCAAGCGTCTGTCTGTGAAGCGTAGTCACTGTCTGAGTGAGTGCACGGAATGAAATTCCCAGAGACTTTATGCCCTGGTATCGACATATTCTCAGTTTGCTATCCTTGTCAATTACGCTGCAGGTTCGAATCCTGCCTTGGGCATGGACGTGTGTGATGTCCTTGGGTTAGTTAGATTTAAGTAGTTCTAAGTTCTAGGAAATTAGATTAGGAAATCAGACACTTAGGAGTTTTGCTATTTTGGGAGCAAAATAACTGACGATGGTCGAAGAAGAGAGGATATAAAATGTAGACCGGCATGGGCAAGGAAAGCTGAAGAAGAAAAATTTAACATCGAGCAAAGATTTAAATGTCATGAAGTCGTTTCTGAAAGTATTTGTATGGAGTGTAACCATGTATGGAAGTGAAATGTGGACCATAAATAGTTCAGACAAGAAGAGAATAGAAGCTTTCGAAATGCGGTGCTACAGAAGAATGCTGAAGATTAGATGGGTTGATCACATAACTAATGAGGAGGTATTGAATAGGATTGGGGAGAAGAGGAGTTCGTGTCACGACTTCACTAGAGGAAGGGATCGATTGGTAGGACATGTTTTGAGGCATCAAGGGATCACAAATTTAGCATTGGAGGGCAGCGTGGAGGGTAAAAATCGTAGAGGGAGACCAAGAGATGAATACACTAAGCAGATTCAGAAGGATGTAGGCTGCAGTAGGTACTGGGAGATGAAGAGGCTTGCACAGGACAGAGCAGCATGGATGGCTGCATTAAACCAGTCTCAGGAATGAAGACAACAACAAGTTCTAGGGGACTGATGACCTCAGATCTTGAGTCTTATAGTGCTCAAAGCCATTTGAACTATTTCACTAGAAGACAATGGGTGTGCCGCTAGTCAAAACGTCGCGGATGTGTTTTGCTACCGCCCGACAAGAGTTTTGCACCTACAGAGTCCACATTCGTACAAAATATTTGGTCAAGCCAACATTCACAGCTCGAGGACGTATTAACAGAATGAAATGTCCGCTTCAATTGCCAGCAATGCCTCACTTTTCGTGCGGCCGGATTCTAAGGTTAAGCTTAATCTTCAGGTGTTACCAGCTGGGAACAAGAGCAGAAGCTACTAGTATACAGAAAGCCGTTAAAAGTGGCGTACTTGCATAAATATGGAGGCGTAAATGTGTGGCTGTGGGGTCAGTCAGTCATGCAGAGTCGTACCCACGCCAAACAAACGCATGGGCCTGGAACCAAAGGTTGACATAGGAGGAATCTGGACAAAAATAACTTTGGAGCCGATGCAATATTGACAAACTCCAAAGAACCTACTCCTTCAGAATTAATTCTTTTCTTCTACTGTGGCAAGCACTGGTCAGAGAGAGCGAAAATTGACAAAGTAAAACCATTTTTTGATTAGAAATTTATTTTATAATTAACATATCCATATGATTATCGAGATCACAGAATTTTTACGTACCGTTCTGTTAATGTTACTCCCAACACTGAACTATGTTGCAGAATTGTCATTCATACTGTAGACTAAAATGACAGAACTCGATCTACTATTGTCAGCCACGCAACATGTGATGGTGGGAACATGTACACAGACTGGTAGTTGATAGTTGCAGACAAATCATCACTGTTACAGCATTATACAGAAGCCAGTTCATACATGCTGTCCATCGATGGGATTGTGTATACAATCACTCAGCATCAGCTAAGGCCTGAAGATGGCGTATTGAGTCACCGAAACTGGTTGCGTTATGAAAAAATAACACTAGGAAGACAGTTTATGATCATTATAAATTGGAGGACATTCGTATTAAAATGGATTCAGAAGCTATTAGCTTCATACTAGCCTCTTACGATGATTCGAAGAATCGATGTTCCATTGAGGTACTTCGTTATATAGATATCACTATTATCATCGACTTGACATCCACTGCTAGCTAAGGGCCTACTTCAGGCTTCGACATTCATTACAGTTTTAGCTGATACACATTCATATTGTTCTTAAATTTTCTGTTGAAGTAATCTGTAAGCTCCGACAGTGAGGTCTTGTCTCTTTGGCTGAGGTAAAAGCTTTATTAATACGTTTCCCTTTCATTCTACGGTTGTCGTTGCCACTTGTATTTAAAATGCCACCAACGACAATTTCTTCCACCCTATTATTTAAGTCAGTTGGGAGTAATTGTGCCAGGCGCGAGTTTACGTTTATTTCAGCAGAGATGTATCTTCTTTTAGATGGTCAAAAAAGAAGTTTCATTAGCCTTACTTTGGCAGACCTCAGAGACACCTGACAATGATGCTTTTGAGCCACTCTGTTGCATTTTTATTCGAGTTTTTAGTGCTCACTTTCCTAATCCCCATCAACAGTTCCTTTGGTTACCAGCGTAAATAGTAACAAAAGATTCTGGAAGGTTTTCTCAGTGTCAGATCAATGATGAATTATATAGTGGTCATTCATCTGAGCGAAAATATTTCATTCTTGAAAGATTTGGTACACCTCATTGCTCTCAAAAATCCCTTGTCTACAATTGTGATGTCATCCATGTGGAGTCTATTTGCTAACATCATATGTAGTCCTATTTATTTTATGTTTTTTTTTTTAAATCTAGTCATATTTTTAGTTCTGTTAGATCCTTCTGAGGTCCATTTTTTTATTTTCTTCCGACTGAAATAATGTGCTAAAGATGGGCACATAGGTGTTCTTGGGAAGTTACAATAACTTTATAACCTCCCTGTTTCTGGTACCGTACCCAAAGACTAGTACTGAATAACTGTTCTGTAGTTGTTGTCTTAAACTCGTATACAGAACTTAACGACGAAAGTAACTTTTGCATGATGTGTCAGAGCCAAGTAACATGACTCAATGAAACTTGGACTGTACGTAGAAAGAACTGCTGCGGTATGGTACAGGTAACTGAAAGACATACGCAATGAGACGAACAAAATTGACACGTTGTTCGAAGACAATAATTACACTGAAGTTACCGCTGTTTGTGAGGGCCTCTTAGAAGTCGCAAAAGGCGAGACGTGGTTCTTAATAGGCTGTGTGATCACCACGGACAGAAATGCTTCCTCTTCAACGTGCTCCCATGCTGGCCCTGAGGTCGGTAAGGAGTTCTTGTGGTAGGAGCGGACCACTCCTCCACCAGTGCGGTTAACAGCTGCTGGATGATCACTGATGCGTGGGGACGCCCTGCAATACGTCTCGCCTCTGCATCCCGTAAGTCCTCTAGAGTTTCAGTCGGGAGAACGGCCACTCCAGTCCATTCGCCGAATATCCTCTCGTTCCAAGATCTCTCCCACCTGCGCTGCTCGATGTGGTCGCGCATTTCTCTCATAAAACTGAATCAGTGCTAATGCACCCGTGGAAATACACACATGGGGAAGCAGTAAAATGTCAAAAGGACGTTGTACGGTGAGCCGTGTACCGCAAATTCCTAGAGGAACTGAAGGTTCCAAATGATTGTAAAAGAGCACAGATAGTTCCAGTCTTCAAGAACGGTCGTCGAACAGATGCTCAAAACTATAGGCCTATATCTCTGACATCGATATGTTGTAGAATTTGAGAACATGTTTTTCGCTCGCGTATCCAGTCATTTCTGGAAACCCAGAATCGACACTGTAAAAGTCAACATGGATTCCGGAAACAGCGTTCGTGTGAGACCCAACTCGTTTTATTTGTTCAGGAGACCCAGAAAATATTATACAGGCTCCCAGGTAGATGCCATCTTCCTTGACTTCAGGAAGGCATTCGATACAGTTCCGCACTGTCTCCTAATAAACAAAGAGCCTACGGAATATCA
Source organism: Schistocerca gregaria (assembly GCF_023897955.1). NCBI lineage: Eukaryota > Metazoa > Arthropoda > Insecta > Orthoptera > Acrididae > Schistocerca > Schistocerca gregaria. The sequence goes on along the minus strand of NC_064922.1, from coordinate 542,556,824 downwards.
GACCAGCTGTGTGGCTGGATTGAAAAGTTTTTACCAAACAGAACACAGCATGCTGTTGTCAATGGAGAGACGGCTACAGACGTTCAAGTGGAGTGCCACAGGGGAGTGTTATGGGACCATTGCTTTTCACAATATATATATAAATGACCTAGTAGATAGTGTCGGAAGTTCCATGCGACTTTTCGCGGATGATGCTGTAGTATACAGAGAAGTTGCAGCATTAGAAAATTGCGGCTAAATGCAGGAATATCTGCAGGGGATAGGCACTTGGTGCAGAGAGTGGCAACTGACCCTTAACGTAGACAAATGTAACGTATTGCGAATACATACAAAGAAGGATCCTTTATTATACGGTTATATGATAGCGGAACAAACATTGGTAGCAGTTACTTCTGTAAAATATCTGGGAGTATGCGTACGGAAAGATCTGAAGCGGAATAATCATATAAAATTAATTGTTGGTAAGGCGGGTGCCAGGTTGAGATTCATTGGGCGAATGCTTAGAAAATGTAGTCCATCAACAAAGGATATCGCTTACAAAACACTCATTCGACCTATACTTGAGTATTGCTCGTCAGTGTGGATCCGTACCAGGTCGGGTTGACGGAGGTGATAGAGAAGGTCCAAAGAAGAGGGCGGGTTTCGTCACAGGGATATTTGGTAAGCGTGACTCAGATGTTTAGCAAACTCAAGTGGCAGACTGTGCAAGAGAGGCGCTCTGCATCGCGGTGTAGCTTGCTGTTCAGGTTTAGAGAGGGTGCGTTTCTGGATGAGGTATCGAATATATTGCTTCCCCCTACTTATACCTCCTGAGGAGATGACGAGTGTAAAACTAGAGAGATTCGAGCGCTCAGGGAGGCTTTCCGGCAGTCGTTCTTCCCGCGAAGCATACGAGACTGGAACAGGAAAGGGTGGTAATGACAGTGGCACGTAAAGTGTCCTCCACCATAAACCGTTGGGTGGCTTGCGGAGTGTAGATGTAGATATAGATGAGTGTACCTTTTTCAGAGATCCGGAGGTCAGTACGCCCGACATCATAAAACTTGCACCACCTTAATCAAGCTTTTCGACAGTGCGGACTTCCCCTCACATGACGTGAGGTGGGAACACGTTACGTACCCAGGAACATTCTCGAACATGACCGTTCTAAAGCTACAGGTGTTACGATGTGAGGAAAAATGTTTCACCGGCGAACTCACTTCCAAATCTTTGAACACGCTAGACTCAACGGCTAACTTCATTTTATCATTGGACTCCTTCCCCACGTGCGGCTTTTCAGGGGTGCGTTCGGCCCTGAGTTTATTCTCATGGATGACAATGCGCGACTGCAAGGACTGTGCACATGGAGGAGCTGTTGAAACGAGAAGATTTTCGGCGAATGGACTCCGTCGCCCCTTTCCCCGACGTAAGTCCCGTCGAGTACGTGTGGGATTCGTTGGAACCGCGCTGCTGGAGGTATGGAACATCTACCACAAGAACTCCTGACCAACCTTGTGATCAGCGTGGGAGCACATTTGCAGAACATGCATCGCCCTCCGTGGTGAAGATACAGCCTACTGATAATTGTTCCGGCTTTTGTACTGTCCACGACAGTATCATTAATCACGGTGGCATCAGTGCGATCTTTGTCTCTGAATAAAAGTGTCGTATCTGCTAGCCTCACTGAGTTTTTCGTTTAGTTACCTTCCGCACTACATTGTAGCAGTTCTTTCTGAGTATCGCCTAAGTTTCATCGAGCTATGTTACTTGGGACTGCCACATCATGGGGAAGTTATTTCCGTCCTAAAGTTATGCATACCCGTGTACTTTATGTACAAAAATCTCACGTTATCGTCTTCTAGTTGGAACTGCTGTCGTTTGTGAGAAGTCTTCTTCCCTGCTTCTCAGAATCCGATCGCTTTTGTTAACAGCGTTAAATTATTTCCGTGGGATATCTTTTCCTTATTTTCGAAACCAGCGTTTGGTTCTGAGATACTTTCAGCTACCTGTAAGCTTTATAAACAGTAGTTCAGATTCCACTTTCAGCTGTAGGTCTCCACATAACTATCTGTTAAAAAGAGTTTGCCTCGCGGGATTAGCCGAGCGGTCTGAGGCGCTGCAGTCATGGACTGTGTGGCTGGTCCCGGCGGTGGTTCGAGTCCTCCCTCGGACATTAGGTTAGGTAGTGTGTAAGCTTAGGGACTGATGACCTTAGCAGTCAAGTCCTATAAGTTTTCACACACAATTGAACATTTTTAAAGAGTTTGAGGTGGTGTTGAAACCAATCACTAATTTCTTTCAAGTGTGTCATCTTTGCTTTTTCCATCATGGAAAGCACATAGGTTACATTTTCTTCCGCCCATATTGAGAGAGTACTCCAAGTGGCAAACAAAAAGTAGTTAGAATGTTGTACAGTCGAGAATCGGTATTCCATTCAGGCAAAATCGCCGTGAGCATTGAGGCAATCGTACATCGACGTCTCAGCTTGAAGATGCCCTTTTGGAAAACACAATCTCCTGCTGTGGTAAGAAGTCCGGAACTGTCTGATGCACATCCTGGAACTGTAGACTCTTCAAAGCCTTTGTCAGGGCACCGAAGGCATGATAATCGCTTGGGGAGAGATCAGGGCTCTATGGCGAGAGCTCGAATTATTACCCGCTTGAGTTGTCGAACTTGTGCTTTACGACATTGACTATACGGCGACGTGCGTGATCATGAAGCAGTAGTAAGAGACTTTGCGCACCATTCCACGGTGGTAGTTTTCGACAGACATGCTGGCCCATGCACGCTGCTCGTCCTCTGCTGTATTCCTACCGCTGTCCTTCGCCGGACAGGAAAAGAATAACATCACGTCGATTCCGTAATGATGCATTGGGTAACAACTTCATCGTAGTTCATGTTTCTTCATTTACCGCAAAATGCATGTTGCAAAGACGAATGCCACACGAATCCCATTCCTACCTGTCGGTGCTATATACCAGCGTCGGAGTCGTGATACGTTGCGCATAAGCTGAAGGATCGCTTTGTAACGGTGACTTTTAATCACCCCTTTATAGTCAACACTCCACTGATAATTAGCAAACACTTGCATAGATTTATTGCCGGCCGATGTGACCGAGCGGTTCTAGGCGCTTCAGTCTGTAACCGCCCCGCTGCTACGGTTGCAGGTTCGCATCGTGCCTCGGGCATGGATGTGTGTCATATCCTTAGGTTAGTTACGTTTAAGTAATTCTACGGCTAGGAGACTGGTGACCTCAGATGTTCAGTCCCATAGTGCTTAGAGCCATTTGAACAGATTTATTGACAGTTCACTGGTTAGACTATCTCTTTTACATCCCATATTTATGAATTTCTTGATAACTCTCCAACAGAGTTAATATTTTTTTTCAAGTTATTGACCCGCGTATCCGGTGTTAAACATGCCTAATTATGAAACATCATCATTAATAAGGTGTCAGATTTTGCTTTTCTTCCGGCGCCTCAGCAGGTAATTCGACATTGGGAGGGAGATTTCTGCCTCGTTTCACGGCTCGGGCGGTACGCCCCTTGAGCTCCAACAGAGAACTCGTTAAAAACTCGGGCAAGTTCCCCCGGGACGTCCGCAGTTGTACGGCAGTTCCGGCGAGTGTAAACCCCGGTCGGAACTTTACTGCTGCCCGCCGCGGCCCCCACTGTTCGCACTTCCGCGAATTTCCCGCCGCCTCAGCGCTTCCGCGCGCCGCCACACTCCGCTGGAAATATTCCAGACTGCTCCGCGGGACTTGGCGCAATCGACCGAACGAAACACTAACCACACAAAATTTATAGGCCTTTGTCACGATTGATGTACACGCAGCGACTGTAGCTGCGCCAGTTTTCCTTACTTCTTCCCACTGCATCCACGATTTACTAATTCTCGAAATACAATGCGTTTTTCCCGAACTATTAAGTTATCAAAGTAACAGTAAGTTTTAATTGTCACTTCATGGAATTACATACCTTTCTCGGAATTTAATGTTAAATATATCAAATACATTAATATAGAATTGTTGAATACTACATATTTTGCATAACGTGTTTCCAGTGTCACAATCTAAACAGCTTATTTGTATTACACTAAGGTGACAAGTCATGGGGTAGCCACATGTACATACACAGATGGCCGTAGCATCGCGTTCACGAGGTATAAAAAACCAGTGGATTTGTATGCATGTGAAAAGATTTCCGACGTGTTTATGGCCGCAGGACGGCATAGCAGTAGAAGCTAGACGCATTGAACATTCCATTTCGGAAATCGATAGGGAATTTAATATCGCGAGATCCACAGTGTCGAGACTGTGCCGAGCGTACCAAATTTCAGGCATTACCTCTCACCATAGACAACGCCAGTGGCCGGCGACCTTCACGTAACGACAGAGGACAACGACGTTTGCATAGAGTTCTCAGTGCTGACAGACATGCAACACTGCGTCAAATAGTCGCAGAAATCAATGTGCGACGTACGACAGACGTATCTGTTAGGACAGTGCGTCGAAATGTGTTTTAACGAGCTATGACATGAGATGACCGACGCTAGTGACTTTGCTAACAGCACGACATCGCCTGCAGCGTCTTTCCTGGGCTCGTGATAATATCGGTTGGACCGTAGACGGCTGGAAAATAGAGGCCTGATAAGTTGACTCCCGGTTCCATTTGGTAAGAGCTGGTGGTAAGTTTCGGGTGTGGCGCAAATCCCCCGAAGCCACGGATTCAAGTTGTCAACTAGGTAGTGTGGAATGTGATAGTGGCTCCATTATGGTGTGAACTATGTTTACATCGAATGAACTGGATCTTCAGGTCGAACTAAACCGATTACCGAGACCAGTTGCAGCAGTTCGTGGACTTCATGTTCCCAAAGAGCGATATCATGTCACGGGGGCACAGTTGTTCGCGATTGGTTTGAAGAACATTGTGGACAGTTCGAGCTAATGATTTGGCTACCCAGGTGGCATGATGTGAGTCCCGTGGAACATCTTTGGCACGTGATCGCGAGGTAAGTTAGTGCACAACATCCTACATCGGCAACACTTCAGCAATTATGGACTGCTATATAGCGGCCATGGCTCAGATCTCTGCAAGGGACATCCAACTATATGTTGAGTCCATGCCTAGTCGCGTTGCTGAACTACTCTGAGCAGGAGGTGGTCAGACACGATTTTAGGAGTTACCACATGAGTTATGTCACCTCAATGTATATAGAATTATTAGGGTTCCGTGGTTGTTACCATATACTGTCCACTAGCAGTAACAAGGTATTCCACACAACGCGCGTTACCAAGGAGGGGGGGGGGGGAGTACTTCCTACGGTATGTGATCAAAAGTATCCGCACACATGGCTGAAAATGACTAACAAGATCGTGGCGCCCTCCATCGGTAATGCTGGAATTCAATATGTTGTTGGAGCACTCTTAGCTTCGATGACAGCTTCAACTCTCGCAGGCATACGTTCAGTCGGGTGCTTGAAGGTTCCTTGAGGAATAGGAGCCCATTCTTCAGAGGGCTACACTGAGGAGAGGTATCAATGTCGGTAGGTGAGGCCTGGCACGAAGTCGGCGTTTCAGAACATCCCAAAGGTATTCTATAGGATTCAGGTCAGGGCTCTAAGCAGGCCAGTCCATTATGGGAATGTTACTGTCGTGTAACCACTCCGCCACAGGCCGTGCATTATGAACAGGTGCTCGACCGTGTTGAAAGATGCCATCGCCATCCCCGAATTGTTCAACAGCGGGAAGCAAGAAAGTGCTTGAAACATCAGTGTAGGCCTGTGCTGCGATAGTGCCATGAAAAACAACAAAGGGTGCAAGCCCTCTCCATGAAAAACATGACCACACCATAACAATACTGTATCCGAATTTTACTGTCGGCACTACACACGCTGGCAGATGACGTTCACCGGGCATTCGCCTTACCCACACCCTGCCATCGGATCGCCACATTGTGTACCGTGATTGGACACTCCACACAACGTTTTTCCACTGTTAAACCGTCCAATGTTTACGCTTCTTACACCAAGCGAGGCGCCATTTGGCATTTTTCGGCGTGATGCGTGGCCTATGAGCAGCCGCTCCACCATGAAATCCAAGTTCTCTCACCTTCCGTCCGTCTGGATAGATGTCTGGCTATTACACATTACGGCCCTCTTCAACCGGCCGCTGTGGCCGAGCGGTTCTAGGCGCTTCAGTCCGGCACCGCGCTGCTGGCACGGTCGCAGGTTCGAATCCTGCCTTGGGCATGGAGGTGTGTGATGTTCTTAGATTAGTTAGATTTAAGTAGTTCTAAATCTAGGGGACTGATTACCTCAGATGGTAAGTCCCATAGTGCTTAGAGCCATTTGAACTTTTTTATTTATTTTATTTTTTTAACTCTCGTCAACTGTCGGCGGTCTGTCAGTCAACAGACGAGGTCGGCCGGTAAGCTTTTGTACTCTACGTATCCCTTCACGTTTCCACTTCAGTATCACGTCGAAAACAGTGGACCTAGGGATGTTTAGTCGTGTGGACATCTCGCGTACAGACTACGACACAAGTGACACCCAATTATCTGACCTAGTTCAAAGTCCCTGAGTTCCGCGGGGCGCCCCATTCTGCTCTCTCTCACGATGTCTAATGACAACTGAGGTCGCTGATATGGAATACCTAGGAGTAGGTGGCAGCACAATGCACCTATTGTGAAATACGGATGTTTTTAGAAGCGTCAGGATACTTTTGATTACATAGTGTACCTACCCTAAATAAATAAATAAAAAAATTGAGGATAAATCAAAATTCATTAATTGTTGCTGGCTTACACCAACGACTTTATTTTTACAGAGGTACTACTGATATGCGAGTAAGATCCAGAAACTGAAAATATCTCTTAGCACACCCTTAACAATGTCAACGCATTTTCATAGGGGTGGATGTGTGCCTTGTGCACACATTGGGAAAAGTGACATCTGCTACTAAGACTAAAAATTTAATACATTCATTAATTTATTTCAGAGTTTTAAAATATGAAGTATCTCACAAGGCTACATTATTTTCTAAAAGTGAGCATAAAGTGCTCTTCAACCTCCTTCCTCTGGATCTCCAGAGGTAACTGTTTTCTTTAATGTGTTTTTTTTTCCATTACCTGTTTCGAACCGTTAGTTCAACATCACATTTTTGCATTGTCCTAGTTGCTTAGAAGGCTTCCGGTTTTTTTAGTTTAGTACGAAATAATATGTTGAATAAACATACCAGTATCACTGTGTTGTTTTTTAGTCACAATCACGAATCCTCTGGAATAGTTTCATTTGGGTAACAATTGAATTGTTGGAAGGGTGGCCACTGTACGAGGTTGTAAGGTGGCTATAATTTCGCACCTTAGAAGCACTCGTCTGCATACTTTGCCGTGTCGACCACAATTAGGTATCATTTGATAGGTTGTACATTGTATATATGAATATCTAAAGAACTGACATTGCCACGTATGCCTCGTAAATAATTATTAACGCTTTTTCATGAAAGGTGAGGGAGTGTCTTTATTATCAAAACAGCGTTATGAATGATTGCCTATAGTAGTAGAGCTTGGAACGCCAGTGGAGATGAAACGGCAGGCGGAACCAAGCCCTGGGTGGAAGGGTCGCACAGGTGTGTTGGTCCTGCTTCAACACAGGAAGTAGCAAGACTAACGTTGGAGCAGCTGAGCGCTGGAGCACAATAGAGTCGTGTCCGGCCCGTATTGTAGCGGAACCGGAAGGGTAACTAGGAACTCTGCAAATCTTGGACGTAGCTGAGAAGAAAGAGGCAGCGTTTCTTCGGAAATCACACAGGCTGGGTTATTTCCGCGGATTTTTACTCAGAAGCGTACCATTGTATGAGAATACGTATTTCCTCGCCAACTTTCCGCGCTGGACGAGAAAAGACTAAAATATGGTTGGTCGGCGTTCGGAAGAAACTGTAGAGAGGGAGAATATTCCGTGGCTTCGAGAAACTGATTCGACTGCTGCAGTTACGAGGGAGGGGAGCCGAGCCTTAACGGGAAGCTAGCGGTGGAGAGGAAGTGGTCTTCCGTTTTGAGCGCCCGTGTGTGACGATCGCTCAGTATCAGCTTTCTTGGTACAGACGGACTTGCTGTCTTTGCTCTCAGGGGAGTTACAGTTCGAACTGTTAAGCACTGTACTGTTGGGAATATATACGATTCTGGACTTCGCCACTGGGTAGGGAGTCGTCGTTGAGTATGCAGCGTTCAGTGATTGAGGGCACTTCTTCTGTCTATACTCAGGTAGAGACGTTATCTGAATTCCGTCCTTGTGGCTGGAAGTTGGCGTTTCTCATCTGGAGAACAAAGAGTGGAGAATTTTACTAGTCGGAGGACCGCCTTTTGCAGTCCTTGTATTTGAAAGAGGTTTCACTTTGTGGCTGGAGTTTTTCCATCGTCGCAGATGTGTACGAGAAACATCACTCCGACGCACTGGACGCGGTAGATACGGTGATATTGCTAATTGCTTCGGCTTACTAGGGCTATAAAGCGAAACAGCTGTGATTACACTAGTTCATTTCCACTGAGGTTCCACACCACCGTAGATCACCTTTCAAAGTAGTGTCTTCTAGTGTTTGGTACGTAGATGATGTCAGTCATTTCGCGTTATTTATGTTTGATCGCCTGGCCATAAAAAGGGGCAGCGTTGGGCAATTGATCAGAAATTTTAGTTATAAGAAGATATAAGAAAATCACCTGGTGCCATGGCTGGCGAATATGGAGGCTTGGGAATCACTACGGTATTGGTTTTGTCCAAAAATTCACAATCAAGCTACGAAGTGTGAGTAGGCGCATGACCGTGGTTTAAAAGACACGAATAGTTTCAACACAAACCCCTTTGGTTTCGAATTGTTTCACGCAGATGCTGTATTGTAGTCTTAAGTAGCGCGCTTTATTAGTCGTTACCTTGTGGAAAGAACTCGTCGTGCAATAAGCCGTTAAAACCTATGAGCATTCTTCTGGAGCTATTTTATTATCTTGTTGATCATGAATGCGTCCTTAGTTTTGACATCATATGCATAAAACCTTGTTTCATCGTCTTACACGACACGTTTCAGTAGTTCCCCATCGTTGCTGACATTGTCTAACGACTCCTGAGCAACTTTGATTTGCCACTGTTTGTGTTCTACATTCAGTTGTTTCGGAACAGATTTCGCGTTTCACACTCAAAAAGTCCTCAAAAGGCTTCATACTATGAGGCAGCTGATATCGTGACATAATTAGCGAAATTATATACTTGTGGTTCGGCGATCGTTCGTAATGACTTTAAATAACTAATCGTTGTTACCAGAAACGCATGTAAACTTTTTGACAACTCACAACAGATTAAATATTCAGTATAACTAACACTGTTCTATCCAGACATGTTTACCAACCCAGCTAAAATGCCGCACGAATCGGACTAATGAAATACATGAAATTACGAATTTCCCGTTACTTTTTGAATACAGCCTGTACAATGGCGTACGACCCTGTAACCTCCTGTTAGCAGTTTATCACTCAAGAAAGATCCCAGAATAGGCGGACTAAGGTTACAGGTGACACTGTCTTAAGTTTACATGAGGCTCACGGAACTGGATTTCGTAAAGCGATTATCCAGTGCTCCTTTTCGTTGCTCGTGTGAATACTCCAAAACTGAGTCTAGAGATCGGATTCTAGCTGCTGGTTTTCCTCTTCCGCAATCAATTTTCGCTTCCATGTCAACGCTCAATCTTTCTTGAAACATGGTTTGGCTGTCGGGTTCCATGTTGTTTCAAAAAATTTTCGAGTAATGTGGACGGAGTGACTTTTTGTGCAGTGGAGAAGTAGAAATATTAGACTGTGCATGAAGATGTATTCCTCTAACATTTAACTAAAGAGAAATAGATAATCATGTATACTGAATCAGAATCAAGAACAACTGTTTTTCAGACCCCAATTTAATTGGCCTCCAAATCCACCTCAGGCCTTAACGTGTAAACACGACAGCGAAACACTGGTTTCGAAAATCGGTATAAGTCTTCCGGAAGAAGTGTCTCATGTAATCGTAATGAGAGCGTCCTTAGGTCTAAATGAATTTCATTTTATGAACCTCATTACGACGCTGCAGGACAACGGAACTGACAGCTACAGGTGAGTGCACTAACCTCGGTGAAAAAAATGAGATAAACGAGGTACTATGATAACGATTAAAAATAAATCGTCTTTAAAATGTCAGTAGGTGCACCGACGTTAAATGCCAAATCAGCAAAACGTAGTCAGCCAGCTGCTCATTTGACCGCGGCTATCTCCGTGTAATGCAATAGAATGTGTCCAGGAGATTAAGTGGCGTCATTCTCACATGCACGTACACAAAAAAGTATCTTTTTCTCTCACAAGTAGTTCGCTTTTTGTTTTTCATTTAGCTAAACATAAACGAAGTCCAAATTTTTCGAATACGAGATGGATATACGTCTCGAACTGATCGCCACGTATACATCAGTTCTCGAAAACAGAAGAACTGACTGCTTCACAATAAAAGAAGAAAGGTAGAGGGATCTCGTTTCCGTCATCGTTTTTTTCGATTTTCTTCCGTTCAGTTCGAATACTCGTCATTGAGATATAAAATTCTTCATATACATGCTAATTAACACCTCATATTTTTTAATGAAAATTGCACGTCGTCTCAATTCTAACTGTATAGCGGTACTGCACTCAAAAATCCAGTTTTAACTGCTAACAAAAATTGTGAATTACCTATATTTTATAAAAGATTATCATTCGAGATAGTATAGTTGAAAGCACTGCAAATTAAATTTTCGCTACATTTTCGTACTTTGTTTCGCGTAAATGTTCATAGAACACGCAGCTGTGTTTAAAAACTTGAATTCACCTGGAACGGAATCCGTGAGCAAGCAGCGACACTGGTTGTCAAAAAAATTCTACCTTATTGTAGCGTATTAAACGTGGTTGGAAAACTTAGAAGCCGATTTTCTTGATAGTGTTAGAGGGTTGCATCGAACTGGTTTGGGAGAGGTATATTTGACTTTTGAACTTCACGTACCATGAACATAAAGGTTACAGAAATTTGGTTGTCGTGTGCTGCCCTTACTGGAGAGAGAAAAAAAAAAAAGCAATGTGGTCATATGTAGAGGCACAACTAAATTCTACTTCTGGTTTAGTTTGATTCATAAATTAATAAAATTTAAGGATTAATCTGAAGTGTAGGGTAGTTTCGTACGATGCCTTGCGTCTGTGTCAGTACATCGTGTTACGGCGTAAGGTCACGTGCCAGCACGACTGTCGGGAACGACGAGAAGAGAAGGCTGTGAGAAGAAGTCAACCAATCGCACACTGACCGTGCCTCCCTCCAGGACGACAACGTGACAGCAACGGCCCCTACGTGAGGAAGACACAAGCGCCGCGACCAACTGGTGGCGGCCCAGTTCAATAGCAGCTTCAAGATCAGCGTTTTCGATAGTTCAGGAAAGACTTGTCAGTTAGAGATCAGCAGTCACTGCAAAGACAGATTATTTCGTATGTCGTCCATGGCTTTCGACAGATCTGTGTAATTGCCAAAGTTAAGTATCTGTACCCCCCATGAACCATGGACCTTGCCGTTGATGGGGAGGCTTGCGTGCCTCAGCGATACAGATAGCCGTACCGTAGGTGCAACCACAACGGAGGGGTATCTGTTGAGAGGCCAGACAAACGTGTGGTTCCTGGAGAGGGGCAGCAGCCTTTTCAGTAGTTGCAAGGGCAACAGTCTGGATGATTGACTGATCTGGCCTTGTAACAATAACCAAAACGGCCTTGCTGTGCTGGTACTGTGAACGGCTGAAAGCAAGGGGAAACTTCGGCCGTAATTTTGCCCGCGGGCATGCAGCTTTACTGTATGATTAAATGATGATGGCGTCCTCTTGGGTAAAATATTCCGGAGGTACAACAGTCCCCCATTCGGATCTCCGGACGGGGATGTCGTTATCAGGAGAAAGAAAACTGGCGTTCTAGGGATCGGAGCGTGGAATGTCAGATCCCTTAATCGGGCAGATAGTTTAGAAAATTTAAAAAGGGAAATGGATAGGTTAAAGTTATCTATAGTGGGAATTAGTGAATTTCGGTGGCAGGAGCAACATGACTTCTGGTCAGGTGAATACAGGGTTATAAATAAAAACCAAATAGGGGTAATGCAGGAGTAGGTTTAATAATGAATAAAAAAAAATAGGAGTGCGGGTAAGCTACTACAAACAACATAGTGAACGCATTGTTGTGGCCAAGATAGACACAAAGCCCATGCCTACTACAGTAGTACAAGTTTATATGCCAACTATCTCTGCAGATGATGAAGAAGTTGATGAAGAAGTTGATGAAGAAGTTGATGAAGAAGTTGATGAAGAAGTTGATGAAGAAGTTGATGAAGAAGTTGATGAAGAAGTTGATGAAGAAGTTGATGAAGAAGTTGATGAAGAAGTTGATGAAGAAGTTGATGAAGAAGTTGATGAAGAAGCTGATGAAGAAGCTGATGAAGAAGCTGATGAAGAAGCTGATGAAGAAGCTGATGAAGAAGCTGATGAAGAAGCTGATGAAGAAGCTGATGAAGAAGCTGATGAAGAAGCTGATGAAGAAGCTGATGAAGAAGCTGATGAAGAAGCTGATGAAGAAGCTGATGAAGAAGCTGATGAAGAAGCTGATGAAGAAGCTGATGAAGAAGCTGATGAAGAAGTTGATGAAGAAGTTGATGAGATAAAAGAAATTATTCAGGTAGTGAAGGTGATGAAAATTTAATAGACATGGGTGACTGAAATTCTACAGTAGGAAAATGGAGAGAAGGAAACATAGTGGGTGAATATAGATTGTGGGAGAGAAATGAAAGAGGAAGCCGTCTGATAGAATGTTGCACAGAGCATAACTTAATCATAGCTAACACTTGGTTCAAGAATCATAAAACAAGGTTGTATACATAGAAGAATCCTGGAGATAATAAAAGGTATCAGATAGATTATATAATGGTAAGACAGAGATTTAGGAACCATGTTTTAAATTGTAAAACATTTCCGGAGGCAGATGTAGACTCTGACCACAATCTTTTGGTTATGACCTGTAGATTAAAACTGAAGAAACTGCAAAAAGGTGGGAATTTAAGGAGATGGGACCTGGATAAACTAAAAGAACCAGAGGTCGTAGTGTTTCAGGGACAGCATAAGGGAACAATTGACAGGAATGGGGGAAAGAAATACAGTAGAAGAAGAAAGGGTAGCTTTGAGGGATGAAGTAGTGAAGGCAGCAGAAGATAAAGTAGGTAAAAAGACGAGGGCTAATAGAAATCCGTGGGTAACAGAAGAAATATTAAATTTAATTGATGAAAGGAGAAAATATAAAAATGCAGTAAATGAAGCAGGCAAAGAGGAATACAAACGTCTCAAAAAAGAGGTCGACAGGAAGTGCAAAATGGCTAAGCAGGCTTGGCTAGAGGACAAATGTAAGGATGTAGAGGCTTATCTCAGTAGGGGTAAGATACATACTGCCTACAGGAAAATTAGAGACCTTTAGAGAAAAGAGAACCACTTGTATGAACATCAAGAGCTCAGATGGAAACCCAGTTCTAAGCAAAGAAGGGAATAGCAGAAAGGCGGAAGGAGTATATAGAGGGTCTATACAAGGGCGATGTACTTGAGGACAATATTATGGAAATGGAAGAGGATGTAGATGAAGATGAAATGGAAGATACGATACTGCGTGAAGAATTTGACAGAGCACTGAAAGACCTGAGTCGAAACAAGGCCCCCGGAGTAGACAACATTCCATTAGAACTACTGACGGCCTTGGGAGAGCCAGTCCTGACAAAACTCTACCATGATGTATGAAACGGGCGAAATACCCTCAGACTTCAAGAAGAATATAATAATTCCAATCCCAAAGAAAGCAGGTGCTGACAGATGTGAAAATTACCGAACTATCAGTTTAATAAGCCACAGCTGCAAAAATACTAACACGAATTCTTTACAGACGAATGGAAAAACTGGTAGAAGCCGACCTCGGGGAAGATCAGATTGGATTCCGTAGAAATACTGGAACACGTGAGGCAATACTGACCTTCCGACTTATCTTAGAAGAAAGATTAAGGAAAGGCAAACCTACGTTTCTAGCATTTGTAGACTTAGAGAAAGCTTTTGACAATGTTGACTGGAATACTCTCCTTCAAATTCTGAAGATGGCAGGGGTAAAATACAAGGAGCGAAAGGCTATTTACAATTTGTACAGAACCAGATGGCAGTTACAAGAGGCGAGGGATATGAAAGGGAAGCAGTGGCTGGGAAGGGAGTGAGTAAGCAGTAAAGGAAACAAAAGAAAAATACGGGGTAGGTATTAAAATCCAGGGAGAAGAAATAAAAACTTTGAGGTTCGCCGATGACATCGTAATTCTGTCAGGGACAGCAAAGGACTTGGAAGAGCAGTTGAATGGAATGGATAGTGTCTTGAAAGTAGGATATAAGATGAACATCAACAAAAGCAAAACGAGGATAATGGAATGTAGTCGAATTAAGTCAGGTGATGCTGAGGGAATTAGATTAGGAAATGACACACTTAAAGTAGTAAAGGAGTTTTGCTATTTGGGGAGCAAAATAACTGATGTTGGTCGAAGTAGAGAGGATATAAAATGTAGACTGGCAATGGCAAGGAAAGCGTTTCTGAAGAAGAGAAATTTGTTAACATGGAGTATTGATTTAAGTGTCAGGACGTCATTTCTGAAAGTATTTGTATGGAGTGTAGCCATGTATGGAAGTGAAACATGGACGATAAATAGTTTGAACAAGAAGAGAATAGAAGCTTTCGAAATGTGGTGCTACCGAAGAATGCTGAAGATTAGATGGGTTGATCACATAACTAATGAGGAAGTATTGAATAGGATTGGGGAGAAGTCTGTGGCACAACTTGACCAGAAGAAGGGATCGGTTGGTAGGACATGTTCTGAGGCATCAAGGGATCACCAATTTAGTATTGGAGGGCAGCGTGTAGGGTAAAAATCGTAGAGGGAGACCAAGAAATGAATACACTAAGCAGATTCAGAAGGATGTAGGTTTCAGTAGGTACAGGGAGATGAAGAAGCTTGCGCAGGATATAGTAGCATGGAGAGCTGCATCAAACCAGTCTCAGGACTGAAGACAACGACAACAACAACAAGTATCTGTAATTCTATTAGTGTAATAAAACCCATTAATGCGACTTGTTTGACTAGCAAACACTGCACTTTGAAACAAGTCACGGTTTTAATACCCTACACTGATCATCACGGAAAACCAGTCGTGAGCCAAGGTCACATTTAACTCTGGTTATCTCCGTTCACTTTCGGTTGAGGTCGGTGCACCAGAATTCTCCACTGAACAGGGCTAAATGCAAGCTACAGCCCGGTTAAATTTTAATCGAGGTTAGTGAACTCTGCCGTTAGTCTGTTATTGAACTTCATACGGCGAATGAACTGAGCCTCACCCCTTGCAGTCATGGCTGCTGCGCTCTGAAAGAAAAGCTCAACAATTCTCTGGCGTCACGCAATGCGGTTTTGGAGTGCGCTTCCCTTCCAGCAGGGCCTGCACGTACAGAAGACTGAACACCTCGCAGCTAAGTACCCTAACGCTGTCACAGTCTTAACTCACCGTCAAAATGGGTCTCATTTGCCAGTAAGTATTCCAGCACACTTTTTTCATGTAAGAATGACTTGCGAAACACCGCAAGTGCATAAATGTGAAATGAAATCGTCATCTGTAAATTTCCTTTAACTAGTGATGAAACAACCAACTTGTTTTAACAGCCGATTGGCAAATCGATTGATGTTTCGTTCAGTCGCTTTTTCCAACCGAATGAAATTAGTCTTGTGTGGCAACGTCAGCTGTATGAATGTTTTCGCTCACTCTCCATGTTTCAATGGTTTCACGCCGTATGAGAAAACTGAATGACCTAAGTCTCTGACGATAGTTTCAGATGTAAGATTGTTTTCTATCGGTCTCCAGGTAGCTGCGTTTTCACTTACACACTCGTTAAGTCTTTTCGATTATACATGGGTCATAGAGTTGCCAACATTTTAGAGAGAAATATTGTATCTTACTCCAAGGAGAGGTAAATAAGAAGTATACCGCCAATGTTATACAATCTGCAAATTGAGCAAGCAGTAAAAGAAACGAAGGAAAAAAATGAGTAGCAATTAAATTTGAGGGAGAAAAAATGATTGAAATAGCTCTGTGCACTATGAGACTTAATATCTGTGGTCATCAGTCTCGTAGAACTTAGAACTACTTAAATCTAACTAACCTAAGGACATCACACACATCCATGCCAGAGGCAGGATTCGAAAATGCGACCATAGCGATCGCGCGGTTCCGGACTGAAGCGTCTAAAACTGCTCGTCCACCGCAGCCGGCTTCGCTTCTATTTGCCTCATTAGATAGCGTATTAAGAAAAACTAACGACAATGGGGTTTCATTTTTGTTACACTAGCTGACGATCTTTGCATCTGTCTGGTAATCACTTCGCCTATTTTCTATTGGAAATGAAAACATAAAATCAACTAGGTTTGTAGTGTGTGGATATCTCATGTATTCATTTGAGGCAGTGTTACCAGCACGTGACAGTGTCTGGAAGAAGCTTCATTGCAGATGTCCATTTGGGCTGGCTGGTCGAATCCTGAAGGATCCACTTTTCTGGAATACTTTGATATGACGGTGGCCTCATGTTAGACTACATGGAAGGATGACGGCAAGCAGTGTTCCATTCGATCAGGTCTGAACACCACAAGGCAGTAGCGCTACATTGCACACAAAGTCCATCATACCTTTTCACGTCTGCGCCTGCCAGCCAAGAACATATAATGGGTACTCTGCAACATTCTGTATCATCCCGAATCTTTGGTTCGAGATAAGCTGCAGCCCAACTAGCCAATTACTGTCCAATGCGTAGGCTTCCAGTAACATCACAGAACAAATGGCTGGTTGGAGTGTTAGTATAGCCGGGAACCATGGGCCATCACAGTGTGTTCAGTGACGAACCAAGGTTTTGCTCCACCCCGGATGGCCGTCGTGGCAGCGTCGTGGAGAGAGTTCACTGTCTCCAGTGTTTCGGAGAGGCATAGCAGTGTTACTCTTGGAGTGATGGTGTGGGGAGCCGTCGAGTATGACTGCATGTCACGCCTAGTAGTGGCTGAAGTGACTCTGATGATAAGGACCAGTTCAAGGACATATTTTCCAACTTACAATTTTTCCGCGTTCCCCACCTCTTCACCCGTTCACTTTCATCCATGTGCTTTGTTGCTACTGGTTCTGAAATGCACGGTATACCAGTCTTGCACTTAGGTGCCGCTCTCAGCCAGCACTACCGTTTCTGATGCTTCCTTTAAAGGACATTTACAATTGTGGCTCCTCTGGCGCTCCTCTCAGCTTGGCTCTCTAACTGGCGCCTTAAACCGGCCCTGCTAGGCAGAATGGTTCATCACGGTTATCTGCAACGCCATGTGTTACCTTTTATGAGGCAGTATTGTGGCGTCATTCCTCAAAAGAACAATGGCCGTTCACACATCGTACGTGTCTTTACGAACGGTCTGCTTGATGATCTACCTCTTGTGCCCAGCAACGTCTCCCCACCTAACATCACTACAACAAGAGTAGGACCATCTGGGGCCCACTACTCAGGGTATCAAGCACCAATTGTAACAGTCGTAGTGCAGCTTGCCTCAGAAGAGAATACGACAGCTTTGTAACAAACACCAACATCAACCGGTTCAGTGTTTGCATCGATGTCAGGCAGGGTGGAACATCGTACGGCTAAGAGGCCCATACTGCCTTTTTAAATTTGATTTGATTTGGTTTTGTAAACGTAGATATAACAGCACGTACCCTCTCAAGCAGTGAAGTAAAAATAGTGTCAGATAACCCTGTTTCTGACCTACACATTACGCCATGCAACTTACCCATCCTTATCTCCTGCCAGTCATAGTGCACTATCAAAAATGCAACATGATTAAAACGGACCGGCTGTGTGCTTCATACGCTTTCCCTGCCTCCAGCTTCAAACTATGAGAGCGCATTATTAGAAATGATGCCAGATACCCAGGGGAAAAAAACTGAATCCCAACTTGAAAGTCTCGTTATTTCCATGAAAGTCAAAGACTATCATTATTTCTGGCATAGAAATACTATCAAATTACATTATTTACCTGCAGACCAGTTGTGTGCTGTGTGCTCCTCCATCTCGTTTTTCTATCCTATTAAAATACAGTATTAAAATTATGTGCCAGATATGCAGTAAAAAAATTACGTACCCCTCAGTTTAAAGTCAAAGGTATATGCATTACTTCTGTGAAGGCCACATATTTCTGACATGGTATTAAACTCAAGTTCAAAAGTCAAATGTATGCATAATTTACACACACATACACCTGGTGTAAAATTGTTCCAACGTCTAAAGATATGAATAATACACTTAAAATAGCCCGTAAACATTAAATGTGATCTCTGATAATCATTTTCTGTCTCGCACTCACTCCCAAAATAGTATGGTTCATTGGCTCTGAGCATTATGCGACTTAACTTCTGATGTCATCAGTCGCCTAGAAATTGGAACTAATTAAAGTTAACTAACCTAAGACATCACACACATCCAAGCCCGAGGCAGGATTCGAACCTGCGACCGCAGCGGTCGCTCATTTCCACACTGTAGCGCCTAGAACCCAAGGCCACTCCGGCCGGCAAAATTGTATGTAAGTTACCTTATAATTACAAGAAATTGCTAAGCAATTTAACTATGAAACAATATATTTAAAAATATTTTTATTATAGAAAATTTTTTTCAGGGAATAATAAATTTTCACAAGGACCTTTCACTATTTATACTGTGGAAGTAGACAAATTCAGTGTACATTCTACATCGTCCTCCACGCTTTCTACATCATCGTCTATCGTAAATGGTAGATTCTAGCAATTTGAGTAGATACTTGCAACAACTCCATTAGATAACCAGGATCTCAATGCTGTATCTGTCACACTGAAACTGAAATGGAACTGAATGTGGCCCAGCTCTCTACATTATAAATAATATATCTTTAAAGTAGCAATTTACCAGCTTCTTACACTCGAACAGAAACAATTATGTGCAGTTAATACACTCATAACTATTGTATGCTTTGAAAACAACGTAGTGCTTGGAATTGGTTAAGTATTCTCTCCGAAGCAATTGTTATATTCTCTCATTAGCTTCTATAAAAGGTTTGACACCACGAATGAATTTACATGTGAGAGCTAAACACTCCTGAGAGTAGCATAGTCGTAGCAGACCTCTTTCAGAGACGTAATCTTGGCATCTCCTGCTCATTCACTGTAGGATACTTTGCGAACAGAAACTGACATTTTTATGTATGCAACCAATCACATATCAGTATTTAAAATCAACTCTGTCTTTGTTATCCTCTATTTGTAAATGCATCATGCGCATATTGAAGCTGTTGAGAAAATCGTGTTCGGAGGAGTGCATGGTTGAGTGTTGCGGTTCAGATGAACCAGGACCATTGATCCAAATTTAGTGGCGGACGCAATTTGGGTATGGTATCGGACTTCTCCACCCTTTCTCCAACGCCGACAGTCTTGCAGTGTGTACTGCACTCCGCTGACTCTTCAGTTTCTGTGACATGGAAGCGCAGCTTTTCTTGTCTTATGGTCAGTAACTAATCAAGAAAACTGTATAGATTCTTTTTTCCAGCTTTGTTAGTATGTGTCCTTGCTGTGTCAGCTGGAATTTCTAATCCTGTCTGCTGATTGAGAGATGGCGCAATCACATTCCTGGAAAAACGCCACTTTCCAAAAACACTAAGTGTGAGGAAACAGAAAACATACGCAACGTGAGTTAATTGCTTTTTCCGCCAAGGAAAAACGAGTTGAAACTTGATAAGGTTTATGGTATTCAGCTTCTTCTCCTGACTGCGAGCCTCTAGAGAAGCGTAGGAGACGTTCTGCACTAAAAATAAGTGCCACGAACCAGTTCTAAAACATCAAAAAAATGTATACACACTTTGAATCGCCATAGAAAATTTATTTCCCGTTCTACGATGTTAAATTTCTGGAAATGGAAAGCTTAGTCAGATCGGAAAAATAAATGTACTTTGCAAATGTGATTAATGTTCAAATTGGTGGCCTTCAGCATCAATACATTTCTGAGTACGAGTCACCACTAATTCCGTACATTGTATCAAAGTGTCCAATGAGATTTCTTCGCACAACGCCTGACTCTCATTCCAAAGTGTGTCCAGGTTACGTGGTTTACGTTTGTACACCTCATCTTTTACTTTGCCCCGTAAGAAGAAAGCCAGCGGTGTGAGGTCTGGAGACCGTGCAGGAAACTCGATTGGTCCCCTGCATCCTATCCACTGGCCTGGCACATTTGATCCAGGTATGCTCGTATGTCCCTATGATAGTGCGGCGGCGCGCCATCTTGTTGGAAATAACTCATCATTACCGTATAATGCATGAATGGCAGGGAATATGGAGTCAGCAAGAACTGTTAGGTACGTTTCTCCAGTAACAGTACCTTCAAACCAGAAAGGCCCATTGAGTCCCGTTGCAGATAAACCACACCACACATTTACACCAGGCAACTTCACAGCCTTTTCAACTGTAATGTGAAGATTATCTTCAGCCCAGTACACACAATTGTGCCTGTTGATAGCTCCATTGAGTTTGAACTGGGCTTCATCCGACCAAATTATGCTACCAATAAATCCCGGTTCACGTCTCACCATCTCCTGAACCTATTCACAAAATTCTAACCTTCGATCTAGATCGTAGTCACTTAGCTGTTGCACCAGCCTTGGAATGTACACACGAAACTTGCCTTTCATCAGAATGCGTAACACACTACTACCACTTGCATTACTCTCACCCGCTGCTTGCCTTGAAGCTTTTTTGAGGCGAACGCTAAAACAGTTCCAAGACAGCAGTTGTGCAATCATCACTTGTAGCTGTACGAGGTCGCTCTGATCGCCCTGGGGTTCTGTACCATACTCACTTCTCCACTGTCATCGAACCGAAGCTACATTCTCAAACTTCCAGTACCACTTAATTATCTGCTTCCGCGCTTCAAAGCTCAAACGCACATCCGCCATATTGCAGTTACTTCCTTGCCACTGCTACCACCTGTTCAAGAAACATAACATTACATTCTCATAGATATTTAACCTTGGAGAACGGGAAATAAATTGTCTATGACAGTTCAAAGTGTGTATACATTTTTTGACGCACCCTGTCGTTGTGTGTTATCGAAATAGAATTCCCACATAATGATTCAGTGCAGGAGATCGCGTCTCAACAGCAACAAGAGACCCGCCGAAATCCGTGCAAGAGATAGTTACATGCGGCTGCCTTGCAAGCTGCCGTCTAGAGGTTGCTTTGTTTGCCTCGCTCCGCGCTCTTGGAAAGGCACTGACTCTAATATTTTTATTTTTTCTGGAAAAGTCTATAATCTATTTTTTTGGTCCTATCCCAATCAGTAATTAATGGATCGTTTCCGAATGTAGTCTTTCAGTCTAGTATTTTCGTCAGTCCTCAAACTAATGGATCGCGACGTTCTTTTCCAGTAGATAATGTTTCATTAACACGTCAATTATTGCCCGCTGCTTTCGAAGCTAGCGAGAATACTAATCGGTCTACCGATTAATTTGGGTCGTAACGTATCGGTGATTTGTTGGAGACCTTCTTGTAATCATGAATGTCAGGATCCTCTTCCTCTTGTCCATCATAATCCGCATCTTCTTCACCTGCTGCTTTCATAACATATCCCTTTTAACATCATATGTTTCCTTTCGGAATTGCTGAGTCACCTCTGAGAAGAGGGTTGAAGTGTATGCATGGTGAACAAAATCTTCTTCGCATCCTACAACAAAACAGGTTGGGTTTTTTTGAGAAACACCTGGAATTGCATTCTCTGCCACAATATACTATGTCGCTATCACCTGTCAATAACGATTCATTACTTTTACCTAATGCGACCTTAATCATACCCATAGACTTGCAACCGCTGTTATAATTTGCAGGTTGTAGGGAAGATGACTTTGCCTATGAGTGTTGGTGAATTGTGTGTAGTCAATCACGACATGCCATAGGGCATGATCTATCACAAGCCATGTCATCAAGAATAACAATCGAAAGCAGTAGCGCTTCATTAAGCAATATTACATCCCTTAGTTGAAAACGTGGAATATCCAGTATCATTAAAATTTTCAAACACTTGAGTTAGAAATTTATGTCGCCGAAGCAATTTGGAATATACGTACGCATTTGTAAATGAGAGGCCTTTCTCGAGAAATACCATCTCTTTCTTTGCAGACGAGCGTGTTCGAGATACCTGACTTCTCCACAACACGACTACGCGTTAAAAAAGAAATTATGACAAAAATATTTTTTGGAAACCGCACCATGATAATTATAGCAGTAATGCACTATTTATATGTTTAATTTTAATACTAGTCCTCTTAGCACGCGCTGTGGCCTTTAACAGATAGGGTTTCGTCGTTGCCTCGTACGTATGATAGTTACCTGTCCTTGCTCACGCTTTACATTTTAAGCATGAAACTAGCTCCATTATTTCCATTATATTTTCTATTTTTCCGCTGAATTAATTATGATCTCTCATCATCAGTTGCTATAACCTATAGCGTGCTGTTCGATTCAAATCGATAAATACGTAGACCGTTTCAAATCTAAAAATTAACATTTTTCAGACGTCTGACAACCGGTGCAGTGTCTCCATACAGTGTTTCCTTTCACTCTTGTATTTTCGACAGACATCGTAAACTTCAGGTGATAAGCAAAGTTCCTCAGCTGGGTTCTAGTTTATTTCCACTCTTCAATCTTATTTGCAGTGTTCTATGAGATACTTTAAAAATTTCAGTTCTCCTATTATTCGACGAACCTCCAGCGATAACCTGTTTCGCCCTTTCCAAGCTTCTCTTCAATAAATAGTATTTCTCTATTGTGTGAATTACTGCCAACAACTTTTGAAGCCAGCAATAAAATTAATTGCTTCACCAATTTATTCATTTTGAAATGTGCTAGCTATTTGTTGGAGACCACCTTGCAATCATGAATGTCATCTTCCTTTTCCTCCCCACCTGCTGCTTGCATAAATACGCCTCGTTTAATGTCCTAATCTGTCTCCTATTAGCAGAGATTTCCCAATCTCCTGGACAAAGGTGGAAGTGCATGCTCCTTGAGTTGCATCTTCTTCTTCTTCTCCTCCTCCTCTGCCAAAATCAGGCGAGATTTTTTACGCATGGCTGTAATTGTGTTACCGTCCTTGCTGAGATGAATGTCACAGTCCTCTCACAATAATGATACACCAATCTGTCCTGTAGGCGAGATGGCTTTGTTTAAGCATTGGTAGCGATCATACTAACGATTTGCGTTGTGTAACTGGTTTCCCGAGGTTTAAGAATAGATAATATAAGCGTCTCATTCCTGGGTATCTGACAGTGTGAAATATTAAATCATTTCTTTCGACAGTTACTTGCGAATTACCAGTCATCCATTGTCTTGCTCTGGGTTCAAATTTTATGTTGTATGCAGTGGTCACATGTTACATCTATTGGTTTACTAAAAAATGATGCCACCAGTCTACGCCATACATCTGGTATATCTTTCTTTCGTTGCTGCACTTCATCATTGTCATCGTCTTCGTCTTCCACTACTTCTTCCATAAAAAATTTAGGCTCATTTCGTACGTTGAGTTATGTATTATTCTCCTGCCGGAATAATTTTCCCAGTTTCTCTAGTAGTTGAGAAAAGCACTCCGTCATCTGGCCCATCGGGACCATCCGACCGCCGTGTCATCCTCA
Organism: Schistocerca gregaria; assembly: GCF_023897955.1. Taxonomy (NCBI): domain Eukaryota; kingdom Metazoa; phylum Arthropoda; class Insecta; order Orthoptera; family Acrididae; genus Schistocerca; species Schistocerca gregaria. The sequence goes on along the minus strand of NC_064922.1, from coordinate 542,533,003 downwards.
GATGAGGATGCGGATAGGAGGGGCGTGTGGTCAGCTCACCGCTACCCTGGTCGTTCTGATGGTTTTCTTTGACCGGAGCCGCTACTATTCGGTCGAGTAGCTCCTCAATTGGTATCACGAGGCTGATTGCACCTCGAAAAATGGCAACAGCGCAATGGCAGCCCGAAAGGTCACCCATCCAAGTGTGAGCCACCCCCGACAGCGCTTGACGTCGGTGATCTGACGGGAACCGGTGTACCCACTGCGGCAAGGCCGTTGCTAGCGGAAGAGAAAAAGAGGTCTAAATTCTCTTTCCAGTACAGAGCCAGTTTCAGCTTGCCTTTTTTGCAGAAACGTCAATTTCCTTCGAATATTTCGTCAAGGTTTCAGCACTTGACTTTTAATGCTAATCTTTTTATACAATCGGATTGATAGAAGTGTTAACTGCAGTGTTCGATCACATCTGAATCAATTACAGACAAACGTTGCAATCTATACTGCTTATCGCGGCATTATGCGTTAGGTGTTACTGTGTCTTACATACACTGAAGAGCCGAAGGAAACTGGTACACTTGCCTAGTATCGTGTAGGGCCTCCGCGAGCACGCAGAAGTGCCGCGACGCGGCGTGGCATAGACTCAACTGATGTCTGAAGTAGTGCTGGAGGGAACTGACACCATGGATCCTGCGGGGCTGTCCATAAATTCGTAAGAGTACGAAGGGTTGAGATTTCTTCTGAGCAGTACATTGCAAGGCATTCCAGCATTATCTGGGAAGTTTCGTGGCCAGCGGGAGTGTTTAAACTCAGTAGAATGTTCCGGGGGCCAACCCGTAGCAATTCTGGACGTGGTGGTGTCGCTTTGTCCTGCTGGAATTGCCCAAGTCCGTCGGAACTCACATTGGAGATGAATGGATGCAGGTGATCAGAGAGGATGCTTGCGGATGTGTCATCTGAGAGTCATATCTAAACGTATCAGGGGCACAACACCCTTCAAATTGCACACACCCCATACCATTACAGAGCCTCCGTCAGCTTGAACAAATGTTTCAAATGGCTCTGAGCACTATGGGACTAAACAATTGAGGTCATCAGTCCCCTAGAACTTACAACTACTTAAACACAAGTAACCAAGTTGACGGAGGAGATAGAGAAGATTCAAAGAAGAGCGGCGCGTTTCGTCACAGGGTTGTTTGGTAACCGTGATAGCGTTACGGAGATGTTTAACAAACTCAAGTGGCAAACTCTGCAAGAGAGGCGCTCTGCATCGCGGTGTAGCTTGCTCGCCAGATTTCGAGAGGGTGCGTTTCTGGAGGAGGTATCGAATATATGGCTTCCCCCTACTTAGAGAGATTAGAGCGCGCACGGAGTCTTTCAGACAGTCGTTCTTCCCGCGAACCATACGAGACTGGAACAGGAAAGAAAGGTAATGACAGCGGCACGTAAAGTGCCCTCCGCCACACACCGTTGGGTGGCTTGCGGAGTATAAATGTAGATGTAGAACCTAAGGACATCACACACATCCATGCCCGAGGCAGGATTCGAACCTGCGACTGTAGCGGTCACGCGGTTCCAGACTGAAGCGTTTTGACCCGCTCGGCCACAACGGCCAGCTCCAGCTTGAACAGTCTCTGCTGACGTGTAGGGTCCATAGATTCATGATGTCTCCATACCCGTACACCTCCATGTTCTCGATAAAATCTGAAACGAGGTTCGTTCGACCAGACAACATGTTTCCAGTTATCAACAGGCCCATGTAGGTGTTGATGGGCCGAGGCGAGGGGTAAAGGTTTCTGCCGTGCAGTCATCAAGGGTGCAAGAGTAAGACTTAGGCTCCGAAAACCCTTATCGATGATATTTCGTTGAATGGTTAGCACCCTGACACTCGTTAGTGGGCCAGCATTGAAATAAGCAGCAATTTTCCGAAGGGTTGCACTTCTGTCACGTTGAACGATTCCCTTTATTCGTCGTTAGTGCTCTTCTTACAGGCTCTTTTCCCGGCCGCAGCGATTTTAACGGATTCCTGATATTAAAGGTACACTCGTCAAATGGTCATCTGGGAAAATCTCCACTTAATCACTACCTCAGTGATGCCGTGTCCCATGCCTCTTGCGCCATCATATGCATTTAAACCTTGATAATCTGCCATTGTAGCTGCAGTAACCGATCTAACAGCTGCGCCAGACTCTTGTTGTCTTACAGAGACGTTGTTGACCTCAGCTCCTGAAGACAGACGCTCAGTTCATGAAGATAGACGTTGACTGTTCAGAGATGTCACTAAACTCGCCCAAAGATGTAAACAACATCCATGAGCAGCGCCTGTTAGACGGAGGGGGCTCGACAGTGGATGAGTTAGTCATTCCACCAGGAAGGAGGTACACGGCCCGTGTTTTCTTTAGTTAAACCACGCCTAGGCGGTAAATACCGCGATTCGATTGCGTACGTGTTGATACTTTGTGCAAGGAAGGGCTTTCAACAAGGAAAGTGTCCAGACGTCTCGGAGTGAACCAAAGCGATGTTGTTCGGACATGGAGGAGATACAGAGAGACGGGAATTGTCGATGATATGCCTTGCTCAGGCTGCCCAAGGTCTACTACTGCTGTGGATGACCGTTACCCATGGATTACGGCTCGGAGGAACCCTGAAAGCAACGTCACCATGTTTAATAGTGCTTTTCGTGCAGCTACAGGACGTCGTGTTAAGACTCAAACTATGCGCAATGGGCCGCATGATGCGCAACTTCACTCCCGATATCCATGGCGAGGTCCATCTTTGCAAACACGATACCATGCAGCGCGGTACAGGTGGGCCCAACAATATGCCCAATGGACCGCTCAGGATCGGCGTAACGTTCTCTTCACCGGTGAGTGACGCATATGCTTTCAACCAGACAATCGTCGGAGATGTGATTGGAGGCAACCCGGTCAGCCTGAACTCTTAGGCACCTTAGGCACCCTGTCCAGCGAGTGCAGCAAGGTGGAAGTTCGCTGCTGTTTTCGGGTGGCATTATGTAGGGCCCATGTACGCCGCTGTTGGTCACGGAAGGTGGCCGTAACGGCTGTGCGACACGTGAAAGCTATCCTGTGACCGATAGTGCAACCATATCGGCAGCATACTGGTGAGGCATTCCACTGCATGGACGACAATTCGCGCCTCCATCGTGCACATCTTGTGATTGACTTATTTCAGGATAACAACATCGCTCGACTAGAGTGGCCAGCGTGTTCTCCAGACATGAAACCTATCGAACATGCCTGGGATGGATTGGAAAAGGCTGTTTATGGACGACGTGACCCACGAACCACTCTGAGGGATCTATGCCAAATCACTTTTGTTGAGTGGGACAATATGGACGAACCTTGATGAACTTGGGATAGTCTGCCACGACGAATACAGGCATCCATCAATGCAAGAAAACGTGCTACTGTGTATTAGAGATACCGGTGTGTACAGCAATCTGGACAATTATCTCTGAAGGTCTTGCTGTATGGTGGTAAAACATGCAATGTGTTGTTTTCATAAGCAATAGAAAGGGTGGAAATGAGTTTTATATTGACCTCTCTTCCAATTTTCTGTAGAGGTTTCGGAACACTCTGAACCGCCCCCCTGTGGGTTCGGGGGTAAGAATAGGCCCACGGTATTCCTGCCTGTCGTAAGAGGCGACTAAAAGGAGTCTCAAACGTTTCGGCCTTATGTGATGGTCCCCTACCGGGTTTGACCTCCATCTTCTAAATTCTTCCGAAGAGCGAGCTGATTGGGGAAGGGCGCCTTACAAGGTGCAATGTGTCCATCGCTCATTACCATCTCTAGCTTGGTTGGTCGTCGTCGCATAGCTGTCCCGCCCACTCACCATCTCTAGGGCGTGGCTTTGTTCTTGGGTGCGGTTTTTGCAGTCTGCTCTGCTGTGTCGCTTTATGCGCCAATGACGATCATGGGCTACATTTCACCTGAAATCCAGCACGGTAGCCAGTCCGTTGTGGTGGGGCCGCCATGTACCCTGTCGGTTGTAGCCCCCTGACAACACAGGGATCGCTCTACTGATGCCTGCGCCGTTAACTCCCCGCGTATGCCAAGGAGTAGATGCCTGTCTCCTTGGGGCATCGGGACTTCCGGCAATGGCCATCCCGCCAGGTGGTCGTTGCTGAGGCTGGGTGGCGCCCGTGGGGAGGGCCCTTGGTCGGAGTAGGTGGCATCAGGGCGGATGACCCGCGATGAAGCGTGGTACATCATCTCTTGCTGGCGGCCAGCCGCCAGCAGTCTCTAAGCGTTCTCGGCCTCAATACAACGCTCAGGCATATGATCCACAATCGTTCCCCTCCCTGGCCACACCATGGGAGGAACGAAAGGCTACGGTTGGCAGCGAACCTTATTCACCTCGCTATTTAGTCTGTACACGAGTCGATGGGGAATCGTTTATGGCGACCAAGCCTCAGTTTTTTGTCGAGCACTTGGAGGACAAGTTTGGGGAGGTGGAGGGCTTGTCCAAACTGCGCTCTGGGGCAGTATTGATCAAAACGGCATCCTCTGCACAGTCACGGCGGTTACTCGCTTGTGACAAGTTGGGGGATGTTTCCGTCACGATCACACCCCATAAGAGTCTCAACATGGTCCAGGGCATTATATTCCATAGGGACCTACTCTTGCAGTCAGACGACGAGCTACGCGCCAATTTAGAACGGCGGGGTGTTCACTTCGTCCGGCGCGTCCATCGGGGTCCGAGGGATAATCAGGTAGCCACCGGTGCCTTCATCTTGGCCTTCGAGGGTGACGTCCTACCCGAAAAGGTCAAGGTGATGGTCTACCGATGTGATGTGAAGCCCTATATCCCTCCCCCGATCAGGTGTTTCAAATGCTGGAAGTTCGGCCACATGTCATCTCGGTGTACTTCCAGCATGACATGCAGAGATTGTGGACGCCCTTCACATCCTAATACTGCATGTGCGCCGCCTCCCATCTGTGTGAACTGCGGCGAACACCATTCCCCTTGCTCGCCAGACTGCAAGGTTCTACTGAAAGAACGAAGGATCATGGAATATAAGGCCCTGGACCGCATGACCTATACTGAGGCTAAGCGGAAATACGAGAGGCTACATCCTGTGGCTCTGACCAGCTCATATGCCACCGCTGCCAAAACAGTAGTTTTGTCATCTGCTGCACCGATTCCACTGAACACTCTGAGCCGGAATACTACACCTGCCCCTTGATGGTGGGGGGCACTTCCCCATTTGTTGCTCCTGCACCACCTACCTCAGGAGCAACGACCCCCCAACCATCGGGGACACAAGTCCCCAACTCTAAGCCGGAGAAGCGTCCGACTTCTTCGGCGACTCTCTCTCGCAAGGGATCCCTCGAGTCCCTCCCTTCCCAGGTTTCCACCTCTGGGAAGGGTGACGTCAGCCAATGGCTGAAAAGCAGGCCAGCGGCTGGTCGCAGGGCTTCCCGCTCCTCCTCCGTCCCGGAGACTGACTCGGTGGAGCCCTCCCAGCCAGTAAAGCCCAAGGAGCAGAGAGACAAGACGAAGAAGAAGAAGGCCTCTAAGGCCAAGGAACGCGCGGTGGCATCCACCCCACCGCTCCATACAGGCTCTGCGTCTGGGGATGAGGTGGAGATCCTGGCGTCCGCTGAGGACCTGGATCTCGCCATACCCTCAGACGCCAAGGACGCCGATTGTACTGGTCCTCGATCGGTGACAGCAGGTGACCCAGTGACGTGATCTGCCTCCTCGGTCCCTTCACGCCTATTTCGCCCATGGACAAAGTGATTCTCCAGTGGAACTGCAGCGGTTTTTTCCACCACCTTGCTGAGCTCCGCCAACTCGTCAGCAGTCACCCTTTCTTCTGCATTGCCCTCCAGGAAACGTGGTTTCCGGCAATGCGGACCCCTGCCCTACGAGGGTATCGGGGTTATTATAAGAACCGGGCAGCTTATGAGAGGGTGTCTGGTGGAGTCTGCGTCTACGTCCTTAACTCTATCTACAGCGAGTGTGTGCCTCTTCATACACCCTTAGAGGCTGTCGCTGTAAGGATGTGGACGCCTCAGCCTATTACTGTCTGCAGTTTGTACCTTCCGCCGGATGGTGATGTCTCTCGTCATGTGTTGGCTGCATTGATAGGACAACTGCCGCCTCCCTTTGTGTTGCTGGGCGACTTTAACGCCCATAACCCCTTGTGGGGTAGCGCCGCGATTACTGGCCGGGGCAGAGATGTCGAGACTCTTCTGTCACAGCTTGACCTCTGCCTTTTAAACACGGGAGAGGCGACCCACTTTAGTGCGGTCCATGGCTCGTTTTCGGCCATTGACCTTTCTATTTGCAGCCCCGGACTTTCACCATCCATCCACTGGAGGGTCCATGACGACTTATGTGGTAGTGACCATTTCCCCATCTTTCTGTCACTGCCACAGCGTCACTCTTCTGAACGCCCCTCCAGATGGGCTCTGAATAAGGCTGATTGGGACTTATTTACATCTGTCGCAGTGATCGCACCTCCTTCCACTGATCCGATTGATGCGGTGGTTCAGTCGGTCACCACCAGCATCGTTTCTGCGGCGGCATCTGCGATTCCCTGTACATCCGGGTCACCTCGGCGGAGGACTGTGCCGTGGTGGTCGCCCGAGATCGCAGAGGCGATTCGAGATCGCCGGCGGGCTCTTCAGCGCCATAAGCGGCACCCGTCGTTGGAGACCCTCATTGCTTTTAAACAGTTCCGCGCCCGAGCCCGACGCCTTATTCGCCAACGGAAGCAGGAGTGCTGGGAACGTTATGTTTCCACCATTGGCGTCCGTACCTCTGCATCGCAGGTTTGGGCCAAGATTCGGCGACTCCAAGGCTATCGGCCACCTGTCTCTGTCCCTGGGCTTTCGCTGAATGGAGCAGTGTGCACCGACTCCGACACGATTGCGGACCGGTTAGCAGAGCATTTTGCTCAGTGTTCCGCGTCAACGAACTACCCGTTGGCCTTCCGCTCCCGGAAAGAGCGGTTGGAAAGTCGGAGGCTTTCCTTTCACACGCGCCACGCGGAGTCGTACAATGCTCCTTTCAGCGAATGGGAATTCCAGAGCGCACTTTCTGCTTGCCCTGATACGGCTCCTGGACCAGACCGCATTCACAGCCAGATGCTGAAACACCTCTCAGTGCCTTGCCAGCGACGCCTCCTAGATCTTTTCAATCGCGTCTGGGTCGAGGGTGTTTTCCCGTCTCAATGGCGGGAAAGCATAGTCCTCCCCGTATTGAAACCTGGCAAGAACCCGCTGGAGGTGGACAGCTATCGCCCCATAAGCCTCACCAACGTTCCTTGCAAGTTGCTGGAACGTATGGTGAGCCGGAGGTTGAGTTGGCTCCTCGAGTCTCGGGGCCTTCTGGCTCCGTCTCAGGGTGGGTTCCGTAAAGGCCGCTCTGCCGTCGATAATCTGGTCTCCCTGGAGTCTGCCATCCGTACAGCCTTTGCGCGCCGCCAACATCTGGTTGCCGTCTTCTTCGACATGCGGAAGGCATACGATACGACTTGGCGCCATCACATCCTGGCCACACTTCATGGGTGGGGCCTTAGGGGCCCGCTCCCGATTTTTATTCAGAATTTTCTTTCGTATCGTTCCTTCCGCGTGCAAGTAGCTGCGTCGCATAGTTCCTCCCGGGTCCAGGAGAACGGGGTCCCACAGGGGTCTGTCCTCAGTGTGTCCCTGTTTTTAATTGCCATCAATGGGCTCGTTGAGGCGGTGGGGTCGTCCGTCGCGGCTTCTTTATATGCGGACGACTTCTGCCTATATTACAGCTCCAGTGGCATCGCCGCTGCTGAACGGCAGCTGCAAGGTGCCATCCGCAAGGCGCAGTCATGGGCTGTAGCGCACGGCTTCCAGTTTTCGGCCGCGAAGACCTGCGTTATGCATTTCTGCCGGCGTCGCACGGTTCACCCTGAGCCGCGCCTTTACCTTGACGGTGAACCTCTTGCTGTGGTCGCGACGCATCGGTTCTTGGGACTGGTGTTCGATACCCGGTTGACTTGGCTGCCCCATATTAGGCAGCTGAAGCAAACATGCTGGCGGCACTTAAACGCTCTCCGTTGCTTAAGCCACACCAGGTGGGGTGCCGACCGGTCCACCCTCCTCCACCTATATCAAGCGCTGATCCAGTCCCGCCTTGATTATGGGTGTGTGGCGTACGGTTCTGCCTCGCCTTCAGCATTGCGATTGCTGGATCCCATACACCACTGCGGGATCCGCCTCGCCACGGGAGCGTTCCGGACAAGCCCCGTCGACAGCATACTTGTGGAGGCTGGTGTCCCTCCATTGCGGTTCCGGCGTGACCGCCTTCTGGCCGCCTATGCCGCGCACGTTTATAGCATGCCAGGGCATCCAAACTACCGTCTCCTGTTCCCGCGCTCGATCGTCCATGTTCCAGACAGGCGGCCCCGGTCAGGGTGTCCCATTGCGGTTCGCCTCCGGGACCTTCTCCGTGGCCTTGACTTTTTTCCTCTGCCGCCTGTTTTCCGGGCCAATCTCCGTCTGCCCCCGTGGAGTGTGCCCCGACCGTGCCTTCGGCTCGACTTGGCACAGGGTCCGAAGGTCTCAGTGCCTCCGGAGGCCCTCCGCCGCCGCTTTCTTTCCATCCTGGCCGAGTTTCCGAACGCGGCGGTGGCCTACACCGACGGTTCGGTGGTCTCTGGTCACACTGGTTACGCTCTCAATCTACGGGATTATTGTGAGCAACGGTCATTGGCAGCTGGCTCCAGTGTATACACTGCCGAGTTGGTTGCCATCTATCGTGCCCTAGAGTTTCTCCGCTCCCGCTCAGGTGAGTCCTTTGTCATCTGTAGTGACTCCCTGAGCGGTTTACGAGCTCTTGACCAGTGTTTCCCTCGTTCCCGTCTGGTGATGGCCATCCAGGAGTCCCTCCATACTCTCGTCCGTTGCGGCCGCTCTGTCACCTTTGTTTGGTCCCCGGGTCACGTCGGCATCCCGGGTAACGAGCGGGTTGACGAACTGGCGAAACAGGCGGTCAGTTCCCCGGCCATGGAGATCGGTCTTTTAGAGAGTGACGTCCGATCCGTATTGCGGCAGAAGGTCCTTGCTGCTTGGCGTGATGAGTGGCGCACCCTGCTCTCTCCCAACAAACTTCGGGCAGTCAAGGAGACAACCAGTGTGTGGCGCTCCTCCATGCGGGGGTCTCGCAAGGACGCTGTCGTCCTCTGCCGGCTCCGCATAGGACATACCCGGCTCACGCACGCGTATCTCTTGTGCCGTGACGACCCGCCTCTCTGTCGCTGCGGATTGGCCCTGACCGTGGTACACGTCTTACTAGACTGCCCACTTTTAACTGCCCTCAGGCAGACGTTCGCGCTGCCTGATACACTCCCTGCTCTTTTAACCGATGACTCTACTATGGCTGACTTAGTTCTCCGTTTTATTCGAGCAGGGGGTTTTTATCATTCAATATGAGAGTCCCTTTTTATTTTTTTTAGTGTCGACTGTGGCTTTTGGCCTGGGGTTTTAGTTTGTGGTGTTTTAATGTGTCCCTTGGTTGTTGGCCTTTCCAGTTTTATTTTCATGGTCGGCCAATGACCGTCGCACTCTGTGTGTCTTTTAATCTCTTTTCTCTGGTCTTCGTCTATGTCTTTCTTGTACTGTGTCGTCCCTTGTCGTCTCCGTTATGTGTTTATTGCTTGTTGGACTTTTCTTCGTGTATTATTATGGTCGTGGAACAAGGGACCGATGACCTAAGTAGTCTGGTCCCTTTAACCCCCCCACAAACCAAACCAAACCAAACCAAACACTCTGAACCGACATGGTGGAAAAACTTTTTTTGGTGTGTATATTTGAGTACACATGTCAATACCAGTTTCTTGGTGCTTCGGTGTAGTATTCTAACACCAGATAGCGTATTGTAATATTGTTTCCTGCTGGTGTGTGTGTGTGTGTGTGTGTGTGTGTGTGTGTGTGTGTGTTTGATGCATATCTTTCGGCATTGAAATCATTTTAACGTTATGGGAGTGTTATGTATGTGTGTTAATATTAAACCAGGGGTACATGACTTTGATGAAAGTAATACATATAGCTTTGACTTTAAATTGGGGTTGCATTTTTGTAACGAAATCTGTCACATCATTTTAATACTGTGCTCTAACTGGTTGGAAAGAGGAGAGCGAGGTATATAAAGCACAATTCGGCACGGTTGCATTTCATGGGCTCTACCAACCGAGCTACCATAGCATGACTGACAGTCCGTCCTCGTAGCTTTACTTCCGCTTGTACCTCATCTTCTGTGTTCAGTCTGAAATGAATATATTTGTCTTTCAAATAAATAATTAAACTTTTTACCGTACTAATTTTAGTACATATCTAGGACCATTTTCCAATACTATGCTCTAATTTGTTGGGAAGTGGAAGGAAGGAGAGGATATAAAGTACATAATTTATCTCCTTCCATCATCTTGTATTTCTAGTACTGCTCTAGGATCAGCTAGAGATGAGGATGGGGAAAGATGCTCAATTTTCCGTCACCACAATTGAGTTACTTACGCCATAACTGGTTTTTCATACTGCGCTATGACTGACTCGACATTAGTAGTAATACACGGTTATTGGTTGGAGGGCATTGTTTACATTTCCCACTAAAAAAATTGTTGTACTTGCGCTGTTTTGATTTTTTTTAGTATTCCATTATGATTGGCGGGAGATGAGAGTATAGGGAGGGGAAAGGGACGTGGCTCCTCAGTGATAAGAATGTCACTGATAACAACGAAGCCAACAATGATAAGGATGACGAAATTGTTAGTATTGTTAAATAACTGAACAGAAAACAGAGTGTTTTGGTTTGTAAACTACTATTTAAAAACTTCCATTTGGCACAAAGACAAAGACAAACACAACAGCTGATTATCTAGATCTTCTCTTACATTGTGTATTGCAGATGTCGTTTGTTTTCAGAGAAAAATAAAGGCAACAAATGGCTATACTCTTTACGGAACTCTAGGTTAGGAACGTGAATGTAACCCTACAGACGTCACTAGATCTGTTACTTGTGCTGGTCAGAGTCGCCGACGTAAACAAAGTGAAGCAAAGTGACTACAGCGTTATTGCTTACCAGCTCCACTGTGATGGGCCCAAAATGGCGTCTGCTGGCAAGCTGGAATACGAGGGCCGTTCAGTAAGTAATGCAACAGTTTTTTTCTTGGCCAATTTGGATTGAAAAAATATGGAATTTGTTGTGAGACATCGCGGAATATTCTCGCTTCGGACCCCATAGTTTTATGAAGTTCTGATAGGTAGCGGCACAATACGTAGCCTTCAAAATGGCGTCTGTAACGGAGGTGCGTTCCAAGCAGAGAGCTGTCATTGAGCTTCTTTTGGTGGAAAACCAGAGCATCGCAGATATTGGGAGGTGCCTGCAGAATGACTATGGAGACGTGGCAGCGAACAATACCACAGTGAGATGTTGGGTGAGGCATTTGTCATCGCAAGAGGGACGCGCGTTTCCCTGATCTCCCCTGTGTCATTCGACTGCACACAGCTATGACTCCTGCCATGTCGTTACGTGTGGAGACTCTCATTCAAAGTGATCGACAGCTCACAGTCAAAAACACCGCTGCACAATTGGACGTGTCTGTTTTTAGTGCTGGCACACTATTCCACCACTTGGGTAGTCAAGGGCATGTGGCCTCTGGTTTCCCCGGCACCCAACAGCAGACTGTAGAAAGCAACGAAACCATCTGTGCAGAACTGTGGATGGTGGAGAGGTTACTGATGAAACATGACGTTGGCTCAAGCGTCCACCAGTAGAGTGGTACCACGCGGGCGCAGTCCTTCACAGAAAGGTGGCGTAGGGCCGTCGCATTGGATGCAGGTTACGTTGAAGGGAAGCGTCCGATTCCACCCGTCTGTTTTGACCCCGCATGTAATGGTGTGCTGTGTGACGTCGTTATGATACGGAGTTTCTGAATTGGTTGTATTTGTAGATGTCCTTTTGTTGCATTTGATGGTGCCCTTTGGTGGTGGATGTGGACGTGCTGAGTTTAACTTTTGGCATTAGGTTTTGGTTAGTATCATGCAAATGTGGTTTTGAGTTTAGGTAGTTGGTCTGGTAGCGTGGGTTGTGGAAGTGTTTTCAGTGATCAAGGTTCTTTTTTGTTGTGTTTGGCGTTTTTGTTAGGTCTGATTAGTTTTGCGTAAAAAAATCTGTTTTTTAATTGTTTTTCGTTAGGTAAGGATATGACAGGTAAGTTGACGAGTGTGTCATTACGTTGCGAGATGGGTGATAGGATATGATATCATACTGTTTTCCCCGAAGTTCGGTCTTGTTGCTGAAGTGTGTGTAAGTGTGTGTGTGTGTTTAGATGGTATTGCCGGTTTTTTTTAGTAAGTTTATTTTGTTTTGATTTTATTGTCTAGTAATTGTGATGTGTTGTATATTTATGATAGGTCGGTTGTCTTTTAATTGATGTAGTGAATATGGGATATTTGGGTTTTTGAGTTGTGCTGGTTTTGGTTCCATCTTTCCCAGTTGTAGATGTTGGTTTTCTTGTATCGGTAGCTGCAATTGAGCTATGGTCAGGGGAAAATATCCGATTCCTGTGGTTTTGTTGGTGTAGCGGAATGCTGTGATTAAATTTTTTTTGATATTGTTTCGGGAAGGTGTGATGTTTCTCTTATTGATGTATATTTATGTCCCCACCCTAAACCCTCAATTTTCCGCGGTTATCCCGTTAGTTTCGTTTTATTTTTGAAGTGTGACGTTATTGTCCCATTCTTACTTTTGTTTGCGTTTGTCGGCGTGTGTGTGCAGTAACGTAATTGTTTTCATTTTCTACACACTGTAAGTAGCAGTTTTGGACACATTGTTGACGTTATGGTGCCAAGCTGAAGAGTGGAATCGGACGCTTCTGTAATGCCAAAATATGATTTCGGAACCAAAAGAATGGGGAACAATATTGTACACTCCTGGAAATTGAAATAAGAACACCGTGAATTCATTGACCCAGGAAGCGGAAACTTTATTGACACATTCCTGGGGTCACATACATCACATGATCACAATGACAGAACCACAGGCACATAGACACAGGCAACAGAGCATGCACAATGTCGGCACTAGTACAGTGTATATCCACCTTTCGCAGCAATGCAGGCTGCTATTCTCCCATGAAGACGATCGTAGAGATGCTGGATGTAGTCCTGTGGAACGGCTTGCCATGCCATTTCCACCTGGCGCCTCAGTTGGACCAGCGTTCGTGCTGGACGTGCAGACCGCGTGAGACGACGCTTCATCCAGGCCCAAACATGCTCAATGGGGGACAGATCCGGAGATCTTGCTGGCCAGGGTAGTTGACTTACACCTTCTAGAGCACGTTGGGTGGCACGGGATACATGCGGACGTGCATTGTCCTGTTGGAACAGCAAGTTCCCTTGCCGGTCTAGGAATGGTAGAACGATGGGTCCGATGACGGTTTGGATGTACCATGCACTATTCAGTGTCCTCTCGACGATCACCAGAGGTGTACGGCTAGTGTAGGAGATCGCTCCCCACACCATGATGCCGGGTGTTGGCCCTGTGTGCCTCGGTCGTATGCAGTCCTGATTGCGGCGCTCACCTGCACGGCTCTAAACACGCATACGACCATCATTGGCACCAAGGCAGAAGCGACTCTCATCGCTGAAGACGACACGTCTCCTTCCGTCCCTCCATTCACGCCTGTCGCGACACCACTGGAGGCGGGCTGCACGATGTTGGGGCGTGAGCGGAAGACGGCCTAACGGTGTGCGGGACCGTAGCCCAGCTTCATGGAGACGGTTGCGAATGGTCCTCGCCGATACCCCAGGAGCAACAGTGTCCCTAATTTGCTGGGAAGTGGCGGTGCGGTCCCCTACGGCACTGCGTAGGATCCTACGGTCTTGGCGTGCATCCGTGCGTCGCTGCGGTCCGGTCCCAGGTCGACGGGCACGTGCACCTTCCGCCGACCACTGGCGATAACATCCATGTACTGTGGAGACCTGACGCCCCACGTGTTGAGCAATTCGGCGGTACGTTCATCCGGCTTCCCGCATGTCCACTATACGCCCTCGCTCAAAGTCCGTCAACTGCACATACGGTTCACGTCCACGCTGTCGCGGTATGCTACTAGTGTTAAAGACCGCGATGGAGCTCCGTATGCCACGGCAAACTGGCTGACACTGACGGCGGCGGTGCACAAATGCTGCGCAGCTAGCGCCATTAGACGGCCAACACCGCGGTTCCTGGTGTGTCCGCTGTGCCGTGCGTGTGATCATTGCTTGTACAGCCCTCTCGCAGTGTCCGGAGCAAGTATGGTGGGTCTGACACACCGGTGTGAATGTGTTCTTTTTTTCCATTTCCAGGAGTGTATATTGTAATTCTTAACAAAATTAACCTACTTTCATCGGAAAAAAGTGTGTTACATTACTTACTGAAAGCCACTCATATTTTCCGTATACAGTTCATGACATTGTTTTCTTACGTGACTGGTCTTCGTAAATCAAAAGTCGCTCACTCTAGCGCCTATTTGCTAGCTTTTCCTTGTTTGTTTGTATGTGTGTGGTGTTACATTGCCGCCGCGCGGGATTAGCCAAGCGGTCTAGGGCGCTGCAGTCATGGACTGTGAGGCTGGTCGCGGCGGAGGTTCGAGTCCTCCCTCGGACGTGTGTGTGTGTGTGTGTGTGTGTGTGTGTGTGTGTGTGTGTGTGTGTGTGTGTGTGTGTGTCCTTAGGATAATTTAGGTTAAGTAGTGTGTAAGCTTAGGAACTGATGACCTCAGCAGTTAAGTCCCATAAGATTTCTGTTACATTGCCTCTACCTGTGTGTGCCGCAGCGAGCTCTGGCTGGACGCACGTGGCGGCGGCGTGGCAGCCTGGCGCGGGCCGGCTGCTGGTGCACCTGGACTGCGCGCCGCCGCGCCGCCTGCGGCTCGCCTCCAGGGCGCCGCTGCACGTGCCGACGGACGCCCTCGTCTACTTCCGCCAGGAGCCCGGCCTCAAGAAGAAGTTCCTCGTGAGTACACGCCAGCCACTGCGTTGCAGAATTTTCGAACGTGTTTGGTGGTAGCCTGGTACGATACTGCTCTAGAGCAGTCAACATGGGTTACGAAATCGACGGAAGCGTGAAATTCAGCTCGGTCTCTTCGTCCAGGTCGCTCTGTTCGCCAAAGAGACCAGGAAGGCAGTAAATACCGGAGCCCAGGCAGAATTCCCGTTCCTTGTCTTCCGGAAAACGTTCCATACAGTTCGGCGTTGCCTCCTAACGAGGAAGATGCCTGCGTACAGAATGTCAGACCAGCTGTGCTACTCGACTGAGAAGATCCCGGCAGCTGAGAGAAATCTTCGGCCGTGAAAGTAACACCGCGTCACCCGAGAGAATGTTGTAGGACCAATACTTTCCACAATACGAATATACTGATGTGACAAACGCCATGGCATAGTAATGTGCTAATGTACAGAAGGCGATAATATCGCATACATATGGTATAAAAGGTCAGCGATTTGGCGGAGCTCTCATTTGTACTGACGTGATTCATGTGAAAAAGTTTCCGACGTTACTATGACTGCTCGACGAGATGTAACAGACTGTGAACGCGGAATGGTAGTTGGAGGTAGACAGATGGGACATTCCATTCCAGCATTAGTTACGGAATTTAACATTCCCAAATATGGTTCAGAAGCTTCAAATGTCCTTGAGCACTATGGGACTTAACTTCTTAGGTCATCAGTCCCCTAGAACTTAGAACTACTTAAACCTAACGAACCTAAGGACATCACACAGATTCATGGCCGAGGCAGGATTCAAACCTGCGACCGTAGCAGTCCCGCGGTTCCGGACTTAAGCGCCTAGAACCGCACGGCCACCGCGGCCGGCCATTCCGAAATACACAGCCCCAAGAGTGCGCAGATAATACTAAATTGTAGGTATTACCTCTCACCATGGACACTGCAGTGGCCGACGGCCTTCACTTAACGACCGACAGCAGCGTCGTTTGCGTAGAACTGTTAGCGCTAACGGACAAGCAGCACCACCTGAAATAACCATATAAATTAATATGGCACGTGCGAGGAACGTATCCGTTACGACAGTGCGGCGTGATTTGGTGTTGGGGCTGTGGCAGCAGGCGACCGACGCGAGTGCCTTTTCTAACACGACGTCGCCTGCAGCGCCTTCTTGGGCACCTTAGCATATTGGTTGGACTCTAGACAACTGTAAAAGCGTAGCTCGATTGAAGACAAGTTTGGATTGTGCTGGCAAGAGAAGTTGATGCACGTCTTGCAGAGCCTATCGAGTTTCACGGGTATTTGGTGGACGAGCAACACCCTATTGAAACAACGCATCATCTTCTGTTCAAAGAACGGCAAAACGGTGGGTCTAACAACATTCTGCACGTACCGAACGCAAGTTAGCGTCCCATCCAGAAACACCAAAGATGACTGAGAGTCGTTGCTTATTGCACCCAAGACCAGCTGGTCTGTTTGAGATCAGCGTTTCTTGGACGAATGAATTCTACTAGGCAGTGCTCACCAGGTGTACGTCGGACGCGCAACGATCATCACTTGTGTGCAGGCATAATCTGCTCTCATCGCTGAAGACCATTTCATCTTCCAAGCGATCCTCTGACGGCACCTGTTGAGCCGTGCCTACTCATGCTCTGGCGAGTAGAAGACGGGCTAGGATATTGTTTGCCCATAGTCTCTCTGCCAACAACCGTTTCGCAACAGTTCGTGTTGACACGTTTGGGCTCACAAGACACCTTATCTGTGCTTTGGTATCTGTACGATCTGCCACTGTTGCCCTTACGACGCAATGATCCTGGCAGGCATCTGTGCTGCTTGGACGTCCAGAGCGTCGTCTACTCGTGTGAGAATGTTCACGTGACCACTGATACCAGCATAGTAGGACAACTGACGCAGCACTTGCCACTTGTGTGGCAGGACCATCCCGACACCAGGAAGAGGCTAACATGATCCCTTTCATACTACCTCACTTGGCTGTAGGAAGCAAGAGTGCGTCTCCGTCGGATGGTTACCTGCTTCCTTCACATGTATACACCACAATGAACCTTCCGGCCCTCAGATGAGTCCAGATTTCAGTTGGTAAGAGCGATGGTAGTGTTAATGTGTGGCGCAGATACCACGAACCATGGACCCAAGTTGTCAACAAGGTACTGGTACTGGTGGTACTCCATAATGGTTTGGGCTGTGTTTACATGGGATGGACTAGGTCTTTATGTTAAGTTGCCTGGGGACCATTTTCAGCTATTCGTGAGCCTCAAGTTCTCAAACGACGGCTTTTTATGAATGAAAATGCGCCATGTCACCGGGCTTCAATTGCTCGCCACGGGCTAGAAGAATATTCTGGACTATTCAAGCGAATGATCTGGGCAAACAGATCACCCGATATGAATGCCTTCGAACATTTCTGGGACATAATAGGGAGATCAGTTCATGCGCAACATCCTGCATCGGCAACGCTTTCTTAACTATGGACAGCTGTGGACCCAACATAGCTCAATAATTCTGCTGGGCACTTCCAACGAGATGTTGAGTCCATGCCACGTGTAATTGTTCGACTACGTTGGGCAGGAGGTGATGCGACACTATATGAGGTGGTACCCTATGACTTTTGTCACCTCAGTGTAAACTATCTCTTGGATAACGTCGGAATTCCCATGAGACTCTCTGCGTATCATGCTGCTGTGTACACAGAAGTTGCAAAGCTAGACGATTTTGGCGAAATGCAGAAATCCCTACAGTGGGTATATCCTTGGTACAGGTGTTAGTCAATTAGATAATTAGTTTGTTAGGTTCATGCTCCTTGGATATTATGCGCAATAAATCGTAATGATATGGAAATGTAGACCATCGGAAATTAATTTGTGAATATGGCTACATGATAGATAAATAATAATGCTGGTCCAGCACAGTTTTATTTTACCAAGAAGTTCCGAGGGGAACACAGATTCTTTGAGTCATTTCAGTCCACGTCGGAAACTGAGACCATCTCTTATGTTTTTCTTGGTAGTGGGTCTTTCCTCCTTTTTTTCCTGCGTTAGCCAACTGACGCTGTTGTAAGATTACATCACGGAAGAACAATCACTTGAAGCAGTCACATCGATAAAATATCCAGGAGAACGCAAAACTAGGGATTTAAAATGGTAAAACCACGTAAAACTAACAGCACGTACGCCTTACGCCAAGTGAGATTCATATAAAGAAATCCATCCACGAGGTATCTTAAAATACCCTCGTTCGACCAATACCTGAACATTGCTCACCATTCTGGGATCCGTACCAGATAGGATTGGTAGGTGAAATAGAGAAGATCCAAAGAAGAGCATCGCGTTCCGTTAAAAGTTAGTAAGCGCGAAAGTCTCACGAAAGTGCTCAGAAACTCCAGTGGCAGGCGCTACAAGAGAGGCGCTCCGTGAGGAGCGACATAGTCACAGCGGAAATCCGCAGTGATCCTAGATAGTGAATTTATATTTATTCCAATTATGAACCACAATATTTTACTCCAGGTAATTAACTTCGGTCTATGATCACCATACTCAGTCCTTCAAAACAATGAAACAGATGCATATTTCCGTACAAAGTACACCAAACTTACAAAGTAAGGCAGTCAGAGATCAGTTTATGCGTAAATAATATTCGCACACTTTAAAAACAAATAAAAATAGTTATCTTCCGTATCACGGTGTGATTTTCTGTTAAAATTCCAAGAGCGTACGTTCCTAGAAGACTCAACCAATATATTACTTCCTGCTAAGTGTATCCCGTGAAAAGACATTGCAACGAAAATTATAGGTCACCCGTACTCTCACCTACAATCGTTCTTCCCCCAATACATTCACGTCTGGAACAGGAAAGGACGGAAGTCCAATACATTCACGTCTGGAACAGGAAAGGACGGAAGTGACGGTGGAACACAAAGCAACCTCCTCCACATACAGTAAAGTAAGTTTGTGGTGTGTGTTGATGTAGATGTAAAGGAAAAGGTCAAGAGTTCTCGTCCTACACTGAGAAAACAGCTACTTTCAGGCCATAAAATCCCATCATTTTTCTACCCATTCCCCTTTTATTTTAATGCAGTTTAGCAGTCGCTAGAGTTGTGCAACTACAAAGACGGAACATGTGATGGTACTCGTACATCTCGCCAGCCCGCATCCCCTACTTCCTATAGTAAAATCTTTAAAAAGACATAATAATTTTAAAAATAAATAGAAAGATAGTTTGCCGTCAAGGTACACAATGAGGGCGTAAATATTTTTTTACCAAACTGTTTCTTTAAAATCACAAGAATAATGTTGCCATTCGCGCAGTAATCCGAGCGCGTATTTCGGGCGCTGTTCGAATGTTTCAGCTGCAACAACAGTGGGTTCACGCTATTGATTTAACAGTCCTCTGTGTTCGCAGTATATTGTTATAAGATGGTTGTCACTAAGCTTAAATGGCATTTTCGAGAAGAGAGAAGGTTGACAAGTCAAGCCAAAATAAAGAGCTACTTTTGTTGCAAATTCACCCTTAATTTTGTAACCCAATATCCTTTTAATAAGAAACAGATGCTACCGAAATTTGGCAAAGGATTTTCTTTCTGCAATTTCAACCTGCTGAAGAATTGGTTTATTAAGCGAGAAACTAGGTACAACACACGTCAATAGCTTATCAAGAAGTACATTCTAATTATCAAAATAAACCATTCATTTCCTCACCCACGTTGTTGCAAAAACCCACAGCAAATCTCGTTTCACTGTCTTTAAGATTAAACTGGTTATAAATCCGCATTATCTTCTCACATTAAAAGGTAATTATGGTGAAGAAGTTCACTGCTTCACTCTCAGTAGGGATAGGAACAGAAATATTGCACACTCTTACCTGCGAATTATTTTCAGGTTTCTCAGATGAAGAACTGGGAGAGCATCCATTGGTAAGTTTCTATTCCAGTCATTCACTATTAAAAATGCTGAGATACAGGATTCCTGAAAATTGCTAGAGAATTGGCGTTTTTTTTTTTGTGCGGATTGTTAACGTCATCCGATCTGAAAAAGCGTCATCAGGTATGAGTAACGGCTAAATTTCTCTTGTTGACCGGTTTAATTTTTTTTTTGTCAAAACGCACCATAATTTTCTCTAACTCATCGCGCAATACCTACTGTAACAGAATCTTGAAACAAACAATTGGCGACTACAGCGATCCTCATTATTTCGGTTTCCTGGAACATGAGAAAATAATTTTCGCCTCATTGTGTCGGTTTGCTGTAACATACGAAAAAAAATCAAATTTATTCTCATACCAGTAAATTCTCTTTTTAAAAGCTTTCAGTGACTTTTTAAAACATAAAGTACTGGATTGAAAAAAAATTAAATACTGTAGATTCAGTTGTACCATCCTAACCGCATGGCAAAATACTCTAATCATTGTGTACTATCATTTGCGAAAATCTCATTTAGATGTGACAAGCTGTTTAATAGATCTTAGTTATGTTATGAATATTTCATTCTCGCGATCGTGCGGTCGGAAGTGAACGTGCTAAATAAATTCCACTTTGTCGAGATTGGAGACCGATACCTCCTCCCAAGACTAAAGAAAAGTTCAGTAACTTAGCATAATTTTATTTGCAGCAAAATACGATGTAATATACACATAACGAAAAATCGTAGCAACCCGTATTTTTCATTACAAACTTTTTCGAATATGCGCAGCGTCTTTGTTAACTCCAAATATCACATTGTCAACATTAGCGAAATGATGGGCACTTCACCATGAAACAGACGTCTAAAGCTAGACATACTTAAAAATCAGTTTTTTTTAATGAATAGTCTATGTAACATCGTGTGAGAAAGACTACAGTTATAATGGAGCGCACGTGACGTTCTACCCGTTATGGTTATGGGATTGCTGCACCCTGACTAGCAGGCTAACCAGCGTTCTCTGCGTACACCCGTAGGCGCAGATAGCTGCACTCGACGCCGAGCCGACTCGTCAGACTGATAGCCGGCTTTCTTTCTGTTCTTAAACTAAAGCAAGATAGATGGCGAGTTTCTTCGTACGTCACGACAAAACTGGTACAGGCACACATGTTTCACAATACACCGTTCAGCACAAATTGTTGAGCATGAGGCTCTGCAGCAGACGATCCGTATATGTTCCCCTGTTGGTCCAATGACATAGACTGTTGCCTCGTGATGACTGGGTGTTGTGTGCTGTCCTTAGGTTAGTTAGGTTTAAGTAGTTCTAAGTTCTATGAGACTGATGTTCATAGATGTTAAGTCTCATAGTGCTCAGAGCCATTTGAACCATTTTTTAACATCGTCTGTTAGAATCGTAGTGGACTCAGGAACGTCTAAATTGGACTGTGGATCAATGGAAACTAGTTGTCTGGTCAGACGAAGCATGTTTTGTATTATATAAGGTCGGTGGTTGTCTGGATACGCAATCATCCAGGAGAACGGCCATTTATAACGATCACCACCCTCGGACACAGGCTGGTTGGGGCGGCATTATGTTATGGGGAACATACACCTCGGCTTACAGGGGACCTGAGGAATCCCAGCAAGGACTTCTCTAATGCATGGCAGGCAGAATTAGACTAACACGCTATTGAGCACTCGTCAGTTTATATCTAACTTGTAGTGTAGCTGTTGGATAATATCATTACTTTCTTGTCACTGCAGTTTCTCTAATTGTTTACTATTACAGTACTAATTCAAGATCTCGACTGACGTTACTGGTTGTAAACTGCATGTGGAACCCCATAAACACTGTGAAGGAATAGCTGACACGTTCTTAAGCGTGATGTAACACAGTACTTAGAGTATAATCGTGTTGTTTTCCTTTATCACTGTTTTTTTTTTTTTTGTGAATGAAGGTGGAAAATGATTTCCTTTTGGGTATATTAACAAGACACGTACCACCAGGCATTATCATTGCTATAAAATAATTGTATTAAACGGTAACATACTTCAGGGAGTCACACACTGTTAAAAATATAAAGGAAGTTGTCTCAAGGTGGTAGATAGTGTGAATGGAACCTTTTAGAATACTTGATAACAACCTTACCATGGCATTTTTTTTTTTTTTGCAAGGTCAGAGGATTAAATACGTTACATTGAACTGATTGAAAAATTATCGGAGAAAATGTCTCTAGAGAAAACCGAAACAATGACGTTTTACGGTGAAATCTTGACCCGTGCAACAAAATAACACAAAATCCTAACGTTTGTGTTTCGTCACTCACCTTACATGTAAATCACAGGATTCCTACAGCAAACTAACATGTTTCGTGAGAATCGTATAACGAACACCGGATGACAAGGATAAGAAAGAAAATATTGTTTTGAGTTAAATGATGTCATTGCGGTTCCATTAATGCTGAAGGAGTGTGAAAAGAAGACTGCAGCATTTTCCCAAGTGAAGCATATATACTTCAATAAAGCTCATTCGATAAGTAGGTTTTTCACTGCTTGGCTGGAGAGTAAGTGTAAACATATAAGAAGAGATGGGAGTTTAGAGCACTGCAGCTAAAATAATAAAATATGACAACTACCCTTTCCTGTATTTGCCGCTCAAATCTGAATCTAGGACAGCCGAGGCACTCATACAAAGCAACAGATCGATGAAAATGGAAAAGAAGGCAGTACCACTAAAGAGCTGAAACACACCTGGTGCTGCTGCTGCTGCTGCTGATGATGATGATGATTTAGCAACAGATTAAGAGGTCAGCAACTTGGGTGGACGGAATGTGCAGTAATCCATTACCTGTTCTTAGTTATCACTTACTGCTCTCCGTTTACACACATACCGTAGCGGAGTTACTGCTTCACAAATATGTTTGGAGAAACATTATTTTGGAATGTTCTGACTTGCCCATAACCAGTTCTCCTTACTCTCCAACTTTATACAAGCGGTGCTCTTTTAGCACTGCGTTTCATTTTAGAAACAACAAAAAGTTACAACGTGGATAGCGGTCAGGGAGTAGGGCTTCACGTTTTCCAGGAACTTCCTGAACAACCTGACGATGGCGAAACGTTCACCGTTCCTTAGCAGGAATACTGGGTTTGCAACTATGGCCCAGACACAGAACAACACGAACATACACAAATGTGGGCCACCTTAGACCAGGCAGTGAAAATTAAATGTTAATTGAGGATGTTTTGCGTAGCTAGCCCACATTTCCTTCGTTGGGTGTCTTCATCCTCGGTAACGATCACACGTTACAACGCCACCGAGACGACAGGAAAAGGAAGGGTTGCGCCCTCATCTGCTCTACGTCTGTCAACCGGTTAACGTTTAGATAACTACTTAAATCAGATCAATGGTACAAATGTATCTGTACCATATCCTCACCGCTTAATTTAATTTTAACTTAATAATGTAGCGTAATGTTCCATCTGTAGACATTGCCTACATCAGCAGGACCGCATTGAACTGGAAATAGTACCAGAATTTAGGGACCTAGCCGTGCGGTGTGTACCCGTTCTTTATGCCAATTTCACAGCCAGCGGCGGCTGCAGAGAGCACTTAACCCACAACTCTTCCTCTTTTCTATACGTTCTTTTCTCTGTTTGTACTTTAGTTAAATCTTAGATGGAATACCCAATGGAATTACCTCCTTTCTCAGTAGTTCATATTATAGAGAGTTGCTTGCGTAGTGAACAGTTCCCTCTGACTGGAAAATGTCACCTTTGTTTACAAGAAGGGTAGTGGATAGAGTTCACAAATATAGACCAGTTAGTTTAGCGCTCGCTTCTTCGCTCGCATTTGCGTAGTAATTATAACGAAAATAATTTTATAAACATGCACTGATGGAAAAACATCACAACACCCAGGAGGAGTTGCGCGGCATCAACGAAATTTGGTAGGCGTGATTCTACATCTGAGAGATGATGTCTCTCCAGATTTCGCTCAAGTCACGTAAGAGTGGCCCTAGCAGCTCCACTATGAGGATGCGAATCAGGTTTGCGTAAAAAAAAAAAGTTGGAATGCCTTTAGGCAACAAAGATGCCATTATCGACGCTCACTGAGTTTGGACGAGGTCTTGCAATAGGGCTACGAGAAACTATACATTTGTTCGGCACTACTGCAGAACAACTTGGCTGAAGTAGCCACTGTACGTGACTGCAGGCTGCGGTGGTCACGAAAATGTACGGCACTGCCAAACGGGGAGACAATCGTGTTTCGGTGTATAGCTGTGGCCAATCGTACTGCATCTGCAGCAGCGATACGGGCAGCAGTTGGCACCTCAGTGACGCAACGAACTGTTACAAATCCGTTACTTCAAGGACAGCTCCGAGCCAGGCGTCCTGTAGAGTGCATTTAACTGACCCCCAACCCACAGTGATGTCAAGCGAGAGCGTCTCCTGATGAAAGCTGGTTCTGCCTCGCTACCAGTGATGGTCGTGTGTTGGTTAGGAGGCCAGCCTGCGTGCAAGTCGCACTGGACCTACATCTGGAGTTATCGCCTGGAATGCGATTTCATATGACGGCAGGAGCACTCTCGTGGTTACCCTACGCCCACTGACTGCAAGATTGTATCAGTCTTGTGGTTCGACCAGTTGCGCTGGAATTCATGGAAACTTCTACGTCATACTCCGCAAGCCACCTAATTGCTTGTGGCGGAGGTTACTTTCGGTACCACTATTTGTTTTATATGGTAATTTCACTCAAGGTCGCTCTGCATAGTTACGCCTAGATATTTTACGACAGACGCTCTCTCCAGCTGTTTGTCATCAGTAATGTACCTGTACAGTAGTGGATTTCTTTTCTTATGTATGCGCAATATGTTGCACGATTCATCAATTCCATGCAGCATCCTCAGCGAATATCCTTGAAGATCATCCGACTATTCTTTCTACTATATCGTTTTATGTATATTGTAAACAGCAACGGTCATATCACACTTCCCCCGTGGTACTCCAGATACTACCTTTACTTTTGTCGATTTTCTTCCGTTAAGAGCGACGTGTTGAGTTCTGTCTGCAAGAAAGTCTTGAATCCAATCGCAGGTCAGCTCCGTTAGCTCGTTTTTTTTCTTCTTTTTTCTTCATTAAACGGCAATGCGGGACGGTGACAAATGCCTTACTGAAATCAAGGAACACGGCATCAGCCTTAGCGCCGTTGTCCACTGCGCTGTGGATCTCATGGAGGAACAGAGCGAGTAGAGTTTCGCAGAATCTCTATTTGCGGAATCCATGTGTTGATATTTATACAGCAGATCATTTTCCAAAAACGTCATAATTCTTGAGCATGAAACATATTCATAATTCTAAAACACATTGAAATCAACGATATAGGTCTATAATAATGTGGCTCTGCCTTATGGCCTTTTTAGAAACGGAAATGACCTGCGCTTTTTCCAGTCGTTAGGTACTTACCGTTGCTCAAGCGGTCTACGATAAATTACTGTTAGAAGGGGAGTAAGTTCTTTCTTATAATCTTTATAGAATCTTACAGATATCTCATCTGGTTCTGAAGCCTTTCTGCTACTAAGCGATTGAAGCTGCTTTTCCATTCCGCGATCGGTTATGTATCTGCCATTTCGATGTTCGTACGACTATTGAAAGGAGGGAAAGTATTACGATCTTCCGCGGTGAAACAACTTCGTAAGAGCGAATTGAATACTTCGCCTTCTCTCTGTTATCTTCCGTTTCGGTGCCGGTGTGGTCGCTTAGGGAATGAAGAGATGATTCTAGCCCACTTATTGATTTTACATACCGCCAAAATTTCTTAGGGTTTTTACTCAGATCTATTGACAACGTCTTACTTTCGAAATCATTGAACGCTTCTCTCATTGCTCTGCTTACCCTCATTTTCCCTTCGTTCAGCTTTTGTTTGTCAGCTAGGTGTTTACTTCTCTTGAATCTGAGATGAAGTGCTCTTTGTGTACGTAACGCTTTTCTGACAGGGCTATTAAACCTTAGTGGATTTTTCCCATCCCTTAAACCCTTACTCTGAACATACTTGTTTAGGGGATATTGAACGATGCCTTTTAATTTTTCCCATTTGTTCTCAACATCTTCGTCCTCATCACCGAATATTTGATTGTGACTGCTGAGATATTCTGAAATCCGATCCTGTCACCCTTGCTGAGCAAATATATCTTGCTACCTTACTTAACATTTCTTGTAGGACCCGTCATCATATATCCTGTCACAGCCTTATCACTGGCGACTAACCTATCCTCACGATAAACATTCCAATCAGAACTTTGGATTTCGTTGTCAGTGGCGTCTGGTTTCAATCAGCTTTCTGTTCCCAATTCTATCTGTGCATTATAACTTTCAGTAAGCGATACTAATTCTGGAACCTTTCCTTGGATGCTCCTGCAGTTTACTAAAATCATATTAATCTTTTCTGTCGCTGAGCTGCGAGGGCAAGATTCTCTGAGGTTTCTGTGGCTGATTTAACAGGCAAATCATCTTTTAACCCAAAGGAGGGATTCTCTAACCTAAAAAGGCCCCATATGCACGTCACACGTGCTCCGCTACCGTAGTAGCCGCCTCCTGTGTGTAGTGCACGCCTGACCTATTATGGGGAACCCTTCAATTCTGCACCCGATAGCGGAGGTCGGGAAATTCGCATCCGATACCGTCACCGAGTCATTTGAGCCCCTGGTTTAGACCTTTCACTCTGCTCCAAACCAGAGGACCGCGATCAACCCTGGGTACGATGCTACAAATAGACAGCGTAGCCTGTGCCCCGCGTGCGTTGCTAGTTGCCTTCACCAGTTTAGCCAGCCACCGAAAGGAGCCGAGGAGGGCTTCAGAACCCAAGCGCAGGCGTCATTCGTTCAGACAGGTGTCACTACGTGCAGACGGTTGTACCCATTGAGCTCGATAGCGCCGACAGGGATTCCTCCACATCACGGATGAGACCTCCCGGCAAACATACCGAATTCACACTGCAATTCTTTCCTCCCTTGCCTGCTATCTCCTTGAGGGGCTCCATCACCCGCCTAACGTTGGAGCTTCCAATGACTAGCAATCCAGGGGTATTTTCCAACAGGGTAAGGCTCGCTCACATAATGCTATTGTAACCCAACATGCTCTACAGAGTGATGACATGTTGCATTGTCCCGCTGGATCGCCAGATATGCCTCCAAGCAAGAACATACACGACATCGTCGGAGGACAAGCCCATCATCATCCACAAACAGCATTGAGTGCTCCTGTCTTGACCGCAACGTGCATCCGACAAACTGACGTCCGACAAACTGACGTCCGACAAACTGACGTCCGACAAACTGACGTCCGACAAACTGACATCCGGTACGTGTGGAACACAGTGCATGTACGTTCGCATGCTTGCGTCCAACA
This sequence comes from Schistocerca gregaria, assembly GCF_023897955.1. NCBI lineage: Eukaryota > Metazoa > Arthropoda > Insecta > Orthoptera > Acrididae > Schistocerca > Schistocerca gregaria. Next base: position 542,505,730 of record NC_064922.1, on the reverse strand, counting down.
TTCTGCCGGTTACACCGGTCGCTAGTGCACCACTATTTCACATTTTAATGGCTTATCTTGTACTTACATAAAGCTGTGATCGTGCAATGTTAATCACTTGAATACAGTACCGAGACAAATAGTCTCTAAATTTCATTGCTTTACACTAATTATTTTTTGATGCTGCGATTTTTTCCTCCGTCAGTGTATATTAACCTACTGAAAAATTAATGTATTACAGATTCGTTTCTTTTCTGTGTAATTCTGACAGAGCCGATTAGATTTAGCTCACAAATTGAGCCACCTTCCAAACTTTTCACGCCAATTAAGATCTTTCCTGAATGCAATTATGACGAAAAACGGATCCTGCTAGGTGGATTCGGAGGTTTTTGTTAATCCTGGAGTACAAAGAAACTTTCATCCTCTGACGCATATCTTTTTCAACCGAGAATTCAAATACCAATATTCTTAGATTTATCTTCAAAATTATTTTCATAATAAAATATCCTCATAAAAACTTCTATGCTGATTTGGGCTGAATTTCCAAAAACACAGAAACACATATTTCTAACGAAGAAGCAAAACACAAACTGTCACAGATTTAGCCTAAAAATTCTTTCATAGTTATTTCCGTACAAATTTTCATCCCCTGTTTCACATCCTTAGGGATGGAATTTCGAAAAATCCCTTTTTTTACTATGCGTACAGTATAAGATCAACACCCTCTCCAAATTCTATCCTTAGCGGTTTTGACTGGGCGATGATGAGTCAGCTAATGAATCAGTATATTTTCTTTCATATGTACAGAAGGCGCTGACGTCCTTACGTTACAGAATCCTAAAGCATAACCTGAGCTCAAATATTATGACGTTGCTGAAGAAAATAAGCTTCTTTCAAAGATTCACGCGGATTCAGAAAAAACCATTCGTGTAGAGAATAGTTTGTTTTGTTCGTTGAGCGCAGCTTACAGATGCATGTGAACAAGTAGATTCCGTCCTCCTGGGTTTCCTCCAGCCACATGAATGTGACCTTCACCTATGTTCGACGTCGATGTGCAATAACCATTCAGACGGCAGGCGGCAGCACCAGCAGTGTAGGCTACGAAAAGCGTGTCGTGGAGACGCAGAAAACAATTCAGTTGTTGAAACTTCCTGGCAGATTAAAACTGTGTGCCGGACCGAGACACGAACTCGCAGAAGAGCTTCTGTTAAGTATGGAAGGTTGGAGACGAGGTGCTGGCAGAAGTAAGGCTGTGAGAACTTGGCGTGAGTTGTGCTTGGGTAGCTCAGTTGGTACAGCACTTGCCCGCGAAAGGCGACGGTCCCGAGTTCGAGTCTCGGTCCGGCACACAGTTTTAATCTACCAGGAAGTTCCATATCAGCGCACACTCAGCTGCAGAGCGAAAATCTCGTTCTGGCATTCAGTTGTCGTAATGCGTAAATGGAGCGATTTATGTAACGTCCGAAAGAACAAGATCATTGTATTTTGGGCCAGAGGTGAAAGCGCTTCAGGAGCGGCTACGTTTGTAAATACTTAGCGTACCGGCGTGGTTAAATTATACCGTGCATGGCAAAATATCGGAAGTGATGCAGAGAGAACTGTGGTGCTCCACGGGCCATATATCACAGTGCAGAAAGACGGCTGTGGAATGTGTGTCTAGACGAATAGCTATGCGATGGTTGGGCGTCTTCCCACCCAAGGGAAATCAAGGGCCTGCCAACTGTGTCAAACGTTCTTGCTTACAGACCTCCACAGCAAAAATGTACGGATGTGTGTGAAATCTTGTGGGGCTTAACTGCTACGGTCATCAGTCCCTAAGCTTACACACTACTTAACCTAAATTATCCTAAGGACACACACACACACACACACACACACACACACACACACACACACACACACACACACACACACACACACACACGAGGGAGGACTCGAACCTCCGCCGGAATCAGCTGCACACTCCATCACTGCAGCGCCTAAGACCGCTCGGCTAATCCCGCGCGGCCCCCCACATAAGGCGCCAATACATACGCCAATATCGCAATAGTGTGATGACGGCTTTCCAGATGAGCCACGTTTTAAGCTCCATCAAACAGATGGCCGTTGGCGTATACGGCGTGAACCGTCTGAAAGGAGACATTCTGAAGCAATAGTCGGTTGAGTCCAGACAGGAGGAGGGAGCGTTATGATGCCATGATGCCGGGAATGTTATGCGCGCAACGGTGGTTCAAATGGCTCTAAGCACTATGGGACTTGACATCAGAGTCATGGACTGTGCGGCTGGTCCCGGCGGAGGTTCGAGTCCTCCCTCGGGCGGGCGTGTGTGTGTGTGTGTGTGTGTGTGTGTGTGTGTGTGTGTGTGTGTGTGTGTGTGTGTGTGTGTGTGTGTGTGTGTGTCCTTAGGATAATTTAGGCTAAGTAGTGTGTAAGCTTAGGGAGTGATGACCTTATGAGTTAAGTTCCATAATATTTCACACACATACGAACTTTTTTGACATCAGAGATCATCAGTTCCCTAGGCTTAAAACTACTTAAACCTAACATACATGCCCGAGGCGGGATTTGAACCTGCGACCGTAGCAGCCGCGTGGTTCCGAACTGAAGCGCCTAGAACCGCTCGTAGCCCGCATCTTATGGTCGTGCGGTAGCGTTCTCGCTTCCCTTCCCCGGGTTCGATTCCCGGCGGGGTCAAGGATTTTCTCTGCCTCGTGATGGCTGGGTGTTGTGTGATGTCCTTAGGTTAGTTAGGTTTAAGTAGTTCTAAGTTGTAGGGGACTGATGACCATAGATGTTAAGTCCCATAGTGCTCAGAGCCATTTTCAACCAGAACCGCTCGTACTCCCCTGGCCACTAATCTGCCCATATTGAAACCCAGTCTAGAATCTGTGGGACTGCCTCGCCCATACAGTTCACTCCATGGATCTTCAACGAGAAATCTAGTGCAGCTGGCCGTGGCACTTAGTCGGCATGACTCTACATCTGTCAGTAGCTTCCAGTATCTCATGGACACTCTTCGTACAAGGTTTCACAGTGGTCCACGTTGCAAAAGTCGGTTAATGTGACCTGACAGTGTGTGAGACTGTCTAATAGAACCAAGTACGGTTATACTGGACGGCGAATGTCCCGCAGGAACGAGGATCGTATCAGGTGTAGCACAAGCAAACGTAATACCACATAATGCTTTCGGTACTCATAAACTATATCGTACAGCAATATTAGTACTGTAAGGCTGTTAGCTAGCGATGCAGCTCTGTACGGGTAATTATCGTCTTTGGACGATCATAACGAACTCTGTAGGCTCCTCTAGCGGCATGCTAGGGTATTGCGATCTGGAACTTTCAGTGTGAAGCAGGACTGCAGAGACGTACCTGCAAACAAAAGAAAAATTTATTTGTAGAATGAATTTATTCTGCCAGTCACGAATTTTGTAAAAAAAATTGTTAAGTAACTCTGTTTTTCCAAGGGAATAACTAGAGCCTCGCTGCTGCAGATTCCACAAAACCGTTTTACTGGTATCAGATATTGACATGCTATGGAGAAATATGTTCCCCGTTCATGTGCCGACAGCTTGAAATAAATAGAGTGTGTATTGGACTAGTGAAAACACAAAAATATTGTATACCATTTTCCTTTCTTCTATTATTTCTTTACGAAATCTGGCTTTTTTGGCACAGGAAAAACTGCCTTCTTGGTTAGTTTTATAGCTTTGGCGCTGCATTCTTGTGAAGAATATAACAATATGCGAAAGAAGCATTTGACACAAACTTCTCAAACTCATAAGTACTATTGCAACATTTTAGTGTAAATCATCTAGTATGACTAAGGCTCTCTTTCACATCCAATCTTATAGAAAACCTGTCACCATTATCTACTGTTAATGGTTTTCTAGTTTAATTTAGACTTGTTGACATAACTGAAACAGCATTTCCACTCCTGTGAAAGATTTTGGCTTTTCCTTAAACGCCTTGAGAAGGAAAGAATCTAGTGTGCATGTATTCAGTAATAAATATTACATTAACCCATTATTTATTTTCAAAATGTGTAAGGTAACTAGTTGTAAAGACACAATAGCTAATTCTCTCTGATTGTTCATGTTCTTGGAGATGCTAATCAATAATAGCAGTAACACTCAGACCTTATAGCAGAGTGAATATATTTACAATGAAGTTAATCAGCCATTATAACTTAATCAGTGATTTGCAATTTAAATTTATATGAAATGTCTGAAATGCAAATTCATAGCATTTACTTGGAAGGAAGAGAGAATCATTAACAGTTGACTTACTCAGAGATTCTGTTTAATTTTTTAAGAATCTCTTTAATGTTTTTCAAATGTTACAACTAAATCACTATTCAAAACTTTTGGTAATTAATTCTTCTGTTTTACTATTATTTTCAGGGAACCATCCAAGTGGCAAAATTGCTGCCCTATGCCAGCCAGATGCAGCAGGAGTGGACATGCAATGGCACACATCCCCAGCTTTCATCAAAAGAAATCCCTAGTGTTGTTGCTCTTTAGGAAAAGTCAGGAACACAGTGAAAAATATACATACATACAGCGATGTTCTTTTGTAACTCCACTATCACAAACATATGACGTATTTGATATCAAGGAAATTATGACACAGTCACCAAAAGTTCCTAATAAATTTAGGTGACACGATACAGGACACTATTGTGATAGTGCTGTGGGTGAACCACTTAAAATGAACTCCAAATAGTTGCAGTATTGATATGAGACATAAAGTTCTTTATTTCATTGTGAACTACATAATGACATGAAATAAATCCACATTATTTAGGTGTAAGAGCAATATAATTTGTAATTTTATGATCTGATGATAATTGTAATTTAGTTTTAGTAACTTTACTGTCATTAAATTATAAACTACTTTAATAAGATAATGCATTCAAGTTGTTTGAATGTGACTTGCATACACAGTTCATTCTGAAAAATGAAGATAATATCAAAATCACTGAAAACATAATTAAAAATTAAAATTTTAAGATTTGTCATTTTTGAGGAATTTAAGTTAACATTTTTTCTTACTCTACAGTTAAAAATTAAAACTCAAATGTAACTGGAAATTTCACAGTTATGTCTTACTAGATATTCAAATCTATGTCAGAATATGTCTTACTTTGTAGCTCACATCTTGAAAAAGAGTTGATCTATGTTCAAAATATATCAAACAGATGTATGAAGACTGTCGAGAGTAGGTTAAACAAAGGAACTCTCTTTGGAATGTTTACTGTCAGTGGAAACCTTCAGAAGAATGCCAACATTCACAACAGACAAAATATGTCTTAAGTAGAGGTCGTGAGTTGTTATTGATGTGCACTGGGATGATTTATTGAAATGCATTCTTCCCTTTATATAAAAAAAACTGAAAACAGAAGGTCTCCTTTTTTAATTTTGCTAGAAAGATTTCAGGAAAGCATGTGTTATTAAAGTTCAACTCTGCAATAAATTATACATTCACTTTCCAGTATGCTTTTCAGAGGTAAAACACATGTACATCAAGTAAATTTAATTGGTATCACAGTAGCTTTACATTAATTCTAGATATAAGTTTGTCTAGAAATATATTGAAAGCACTAGTGTCTAGCAGAACAGTTGATTGTAATGTAGATTTTATAATCAATTACTTGTTCAGACTCGATTATTTCGAAGTTGTTTATACAGTTTTATTGCAATTTATTAATTCTTCCCTTTGCATCTAGAATTTTCTGCTTTTTTCTCATACTGGAGACATAAAGTAATGTCACGGTGAAAGTATTCGTATTGAATATGAAATTATAAGTCTATAAATAACATCTAAAGTTTTTCATTTGCCTTCTGTGATTTTAGGTGTACTCATGGACGCAATTTATTTCCAAGAGAATACTTGTGTTACATCAAAAAAACAATCATTCTACTGATAACCTAAAACTTTTTTTGTTTACAAGTTTAGGTATGTACAATTTTATTGTTGGTATTTATATTAAGCATCTGTTAATAGTGTACATTGAATATTGATACTTAAATTATTTTTCAGCCTTCACTGTTAAATTTGTGTTTAATTTTTGTTGGTAAAACATGCTGCAATAAAATGTTTTGTGGATTATTTCCTTGTATATGCTACCTAGTTGCCACAATTACATGCCCCTAAGCAAATAATAATTGCAGTTTACCAGAGCTGCAGACTGTGGTTTAATTTTTGATAATACAATACTTGACAATGCTTATTGATATCAGTCCACTGTTTGAAATTAGAAAGCTCACTCATGATGTTAAGAAAACTGTGAGGTTCAGGTTTGAAATGTAATTTTGCCTGTCCATTAAATCAAAAATAAAAATAACACCTCCATGAGCAAGATGGAGAGCCTCTGTAGTGCTGGTTGAGATATGGGGAACACCAACTAGACTGAGGCAGAATGGAAATTTGGATTGAGGAGGGAGTTATGCTTGTGTAGTCCATGCTGTTGTGGGAAGCCATTGTGCCAGGATGGCATAGTGGTTAGCACACCTATGTATTGAGTCGAAGACCCTTATTTGAATCCTAACCTTCACACAAATTTTCATTTGTTGCTTCAGTCTGCATATTTACAAGTGGTTAGTTACCTGGCTGCTGTTGTCGTGCTTCCAGGTCTACCTCAAATGTTCCTGCCATGGCAACACTACATAGGCCATATAAGAAGTATCATAATTAAATAAACCTTAACATTGACACATACACTGGTGAAGTGGTGCAGTCCCAAAGGTATTCCAACAAGCTAAGGGTAACACAACTTTCATTATAATTTTGTTATGTCAAAAGTCTTCACTGCCATTTGTTGTTACACTCACTACAGCTCTCCTGTAACCTGTGTTGCATGTTTCTGTGTTTGACTTTCCATTTGTTACTCTGCAGTCTCTTCATTATTAGTATGGCAAAAGTTTGATTCCTAGTATTGCAAACATACTAGTGACTTTCTGTCACTGTGACATTGAGGCACAGTCAGCTATATTTTTAAGGTACTGAAATAAGTGATGTTCACTAGATACAGCAAAAGCATATACAAAAATACTTTGGTTCACCAGCTATGTAGAATGGAGATGCATGTACATAAAAAAAATTATTGTACCTTTTTTCCTTTATTCTGGCTAGCTCAAAATAAATATTTATACCTTTTTTAGGTTTACCCCATATACTAGACTGTCTGATTAAATTTCCAATGTTCGAGAACTTTTCAGTGGTGCATTATCCAGTGATTACCAAACCAAAACAGTCTTAGGAGTGGAATGACTGGGTGTCCTGACTGAGATTTCTTAGTTTCACTAAATCACCTCAGAACACTTGTGAAATCACTTGCTGACTACTTTTTTCCTGAGCCTTGTTCGTGGATGATCTGGAAGGTAATTGGTGTCACAAAATCTAACTTTACTTAACACTGATGTTCCAGTGCTGGCCACTGAAATGTCACTGTGGAGCCTAATTAGCACAATGAACCGATACCTAATGATCCTTACAGTGGTGAAGAAATGTGCAAGATACCATGGGAAAGATTATCAGATATTGATTGACTTTCATAAAAGGAAATTGGTTTTATTAATCTGGCAGTGAACTGAGAATTAAAGTGGTGGTGTTTTACATGTTGTTCATTGCTGGTCGAAAGTTATGTAATGTTAGTGTTGGACAAATCAGTCACACCAGTGTGCATCGAAACTTTAACTGTTTAGCCTTTGTTAAACTTAATTAGTAACAATACCACAAATTATTAAATAATTCTAAGACTGTGGGAAGCTATTGTATATGACTTCCTGAGGTAGAAAAGGAGAGTCACTGATAGATGCAGTGTATCCCATCACCAGCTGTGATGCAACAATCCACATTTGCACACCACAGCACTTAATTGAGTAGCCTAACTAAACAGATAATCATATAACTGGCTTCATATGATAAAAATGTGTGATTCAGTTGGTTCAAATAGATGGGATTAACAGACTGGAGAATTTCAGGTACTGAGTACCAACCAAATTTTGCTATGTTTACATGGAATGTGACACACACACGTATGTGTAAAATGTCTAGAATGAAAAGAAATCAAAATCAATTACTTAAAAAGTAATTAAGTATCTTCCACACACAAGTTACGTGCATATATCAAGGTCTGACTCAGATTGGATTTTTTTAGTGTCAGCTGAGAGCAAGACGAAATAAAATTGTCGCCAGAAATTGAGACCGAGATTTGAAAGTATATGAAGAAAAATACAGTTTCCCAAAAAAATTATTTAATAATAAGATGTGTGCTTGCTTACTTCATAATTCTCATAATCAAAATTAAGCAATGCAGTGTTATATAAGAAAGAAAAAACAACCCTTTGGAACTATCCTTTTAAATTGGGCCGCCTTTTGTCGTGTAACTGTCAAGCCATAATTAAAGCTGTTCACTACCAACACCTGTTGGTATCACTGACAGAAACTTGGTAGCTGCTGGTCTTAGCATTTGGAACAGAGATGAATGGAATTATTAAAAAAAGTTAGCATTACTTTGTGGCCTTGGCTCTCACTGTTAAGTGTCAAATTCTTCTCTTATGTGACTGCAGTATTCATATAGTAATAGAAGAACAAGAAAACAAACTTGAGTCTACAGAAATAGCTATAAGAAAAGACAGTCAGAACCAAACCATTGACACACAAAAAACCCACAACACACACAATAACAAATGAAACCTCAAATCACCCATGGAATTATGAATAATCTCCAATCAGATACATGTTACCAAGCAGCAGTAGATGCTATAAAACAGATAACTTTAAAGTGTGTAGACAGACACACCAATAGATAAAATCAACATAAAAAAGAAACAAAAGATGAAACAAACAAAGTAAACTACACTGAACATAAACCCAGACACATGGAAATTGCAGATACAGACAATCATAAAAATTATATAAACAGTAGAATCACAAGAAAATGGCATACAGTGACTCCTTCGTAACTCACATACAGAATCAGTAATACATTAAAAAAGAGGTTAGAAATATTAAAAATAAAACAAATGACTAAATATAGAAACACATCCCAAAACAAAAGCAACAATGAGACAGATACCCACAGTCTGTGTAAACTGTGCAGTAAATTAGTGCCCATAAAGGTCAAGGAAAATGTCGAAATGCTGTAACTTGCTCAGAAGGTAGAAGAGCCAAGGGTCTTATGTGAGGCACTGATGGAGACTGCAGATTCTCAAGCATGAACTGTTATGCCAATATATTTCAATTGGAAATGATCATAATACATATTACTTTCTGTGTTAAGAAATTACAAAATCTTCAGGCAACACACTGGAAAGCACAACAACCAAATTACAAGCAAGGAATTACAAACACCTATCTCTCCTCTTACCAAAGAATACAAAAATTAAAATATGCTGCATATCTGTGGATCAGCATATGGTACATGTAATACATATCTTCATACTAACTAAAAGGCTGCACTATGTTTGTTTATAGGTGAAAACAACTGTACATTTCTTCTTCTTTCACTCCTGTCACAACATGTTTGCATCCTCTATCTATGATCTCAAAACATGAAAATAATTTTCCTTATCATTTTCATTCTGGATATCATTCTCAGTATTGACAAGTGGAAGATACATGAGCACTATAAAGTTGTGTATTAAATAAGACATACTTTAAAAGGCCAGAGTATGCAACATGAAATAACTAAAGCAAACAAACAAACAATAAATTTCTGATGTGAGAATGCATAATATGATTTTTTGTATATTGGAACAGATTAAGCATTGTAAGTGAAGGGAAAACAGGGTTTAAACATGGAAAGAACTAGAACCCTTGCAATATACATAAGTAAGAGTGCACATCATGGAACATTGTCTCTGGTTTTGTTCTTCTTTGGTGAATATAGCTCTCGGCAAAATTATGACAGGATATTTTATAAACCTGAGAATTTCCACATTTATCCTCATTTTGTGGCTGATTGTGATGTTTTCACATAGTTTCTTCTAGGTGCAATTTCAACTATTATCTCCCAGGTTGTGTGTTATACCTTAATTTTATCCATTGTTTGTCAGTGTTTCATCCATGACTGTTTTACTTTAGTAAAATGAAGACACAGGTACAATGTATATATCCCAGTATGTACTGCAAAATTAATAATGTATATTGTGTATACCAACTGCACAACAGAAGCAGACAACATACAATGTTAAACTGCAAACAACTGAAAAAACCTGATGTAAATCACTAAAAAGCACCTGAAGATTGCCTCCAGGGCTTGAAATGCATAGTGCAGTAAATAAACACAACTTGTGACTGATGGTGGTTTGCTCTTCATTTTGTGTGTTATAGTTCCCCTGATGGCTTTCTGATTGAAAGAACATATCTATGGTGGCAATAAAACTGAATCAAGTTGACATTCTGATAAGGAGAAATTTATCATAGATAATAATCAGGAGAAAATGGAAGTTATGTATGAAATAGAAAGTGACAGGTGACTTTTTGTTTTAGTAGACTTGGAGATGCACATTACAAGAAGGAAGGAGTCAGACAGACTGCTGTAAGAGCAAACTGAAATTACTAGTGAAGACTACATTAACATTTATGATGACCTGCTCAGCTGAGGGAGGCACTGCAGCTTATTTCAGCCAGAGTCAGCTGGTGCCCGTAGTGAGGAGCTGTGTCACCCTGTTGGAGCCACATTGACACTGCCATGGAAGTGACCAGCAATATGAACACATTTGTGTCAGCAAAAGAGCACAACCAGCGGGCAACATAATGTGCTCATGCACATGCATATAGCATTATCCTGTTTATTTCATCATTTAATTATATTTTCCCTTAATTTGGGGTGCATCCTCTGTCCTAATATGAAGAACCACATTAATTATTCCCACATTTAACTTTTTTGTGTGTTTTGACATTAGTTATTTTGTTGTGCATACTCTGATCTTTTATAGTACATGCTAATTAATATATAAAGTGATATGGCTCATTTATTTTCTGCTTGACAACATTGACAGTCATCTGCAGAACTGTAATTTTGCAGAAAGTCAGTTTCATTGCACACAACTGAGGATCACAGAATACCCAAAGTTAAAGAAATTGTTTTCATGTTTTTAACTTACATATAGAGGATGCAGAAATATCATGCTATGAGTGTGAAGGAGAACATAGGTACAGCTTATATTACTATTATGTCTATGCTTACGACCTTTCAGTTAGTACCAGTAAATTCCTAGGTCTGTAAGGAATTGAACTCCTGTTTTTGGAATAGCTTGAAACATCAGATTATTTTACAAATGAGTTGATGTGTTAAGTATTTGACGTTAAGCATGTAAGTGAGAAAATATTTACAAAAGGTTTAAAATTGTTAAATAATTTAAATGCCATGAGTTATACTTCTCAGAAAATATAAACAGTCTATAATTGTAATACCTCCTTTACTGTATGGAATCTTTAACATAAAATTACACCTCCTGAAGAGCAAGTTATGAAAGTGTTTCGAATTGCTAAGTTCTGTAAGTAACTATGCGATACTTTTCTTGGGCATGGGAGCCGTTAGATAGACAACATGCAGCTATGACCCAGCAACATGAAATATAAACCATGAACCTTGAACTGCATTGGCCTGTGAGTAAGATAAATGGTCGAGTCACTTTAACATGACCACCCCCTGTGGTCCAGGTCAGCATGCATATAACCTCTCACAGATGGCAGGTCACAGCTCTGTCATTGGAGGATATGTAAAGCATGTCTGCAGGACATGGAAAACAGTGCACCCATTGTCGTAATGCAGAAATGGAGTTGTGTATCTGATGTCGAAAGGTAATGATCATTGGCTTCGAGACAAACGGCAGGAGCATTTCTGAAATGGATAAATGGCAGGTCACAGCTCTGTCATTGGAGGATATGTAAAGCATGTCTGCAGGACATGGAAAACAGTGCACCCATTGTCGTAATGCAGAAATGGAGTTGTGTATCTGATGTCGAAAGGTAATGATCATTGGCTTCGAGACAAACGGCAGGAGCATTTCTGAAATGGATAAATGGCAGGTCACAGCTCTGTCATTGGAGGATATGTAAAGCATGTCTGCAGGACATGGAAAACAGTGCACCCATTGTCGTAATGCAGAAATGGAGTTGTGTATCTGATGTCGAAAGGTAATGATCATTGGCTTCGAGACAAACGGCAGGAGCATTTCTGAAATGGATAAATTTGTAAACTGAATGTGGGTCACGAAGTTAAAGTGTACAGTGTGTTACAAAATGGCTCTATGCATAACTGGCACCAAGACAACTTCGGTGCACCACGGGCTGTAGATGGTGGGTGAATGACTGCTGCAGAGGTGTGTAGAGGCGAAAAGACAAGCAATTGTTGAGTAACTCACCACCCAGATGAAACAACATAGTCTCCTCGAAGACAGTTCAGCTAACACGAGTGTGCATCTATCCTTGCAGGCCATGTCCATTTTTAATAATTTTTTCATAATGTGGGGCCACAGTCATAACATATTTCTTTAGAGTCAGTACTGCCATTAGACTGTTTTTATTTGCAGTGTTACATTTACACGATCATGATTTCAACTTCAAAGGGCTATTATCAAGTGTTTTAATGTTATACAGTGCCTAAGATGGCACACTGTTGTATTTAAAATAATAGTGTATTTTAAATATGACAGTATGTCATCTTAGGCACTGCATAAAATTAAAACACTTGATAATGTGTGTAAATGTAACACTGCAAATAAAAAACTGGCTAATGGCAGTACTGACTCTAAAGAAACGTCGCATTTTTCTCTTCATGATGGCATCTACCAGCAGGACAATGCAGTGTGCGACACATGTAGCAGTGTACATACATGGTTAGATGTGCACTGTCCTACCCTGGCTACCAAACTACCCGGATTTGAACCCAACCAAGAATTTGTGGGACTGGCCCAATTGTGTTGTTTGTGCTGCGACATGGCACGGGAGTCAGCATGGCTCCACAGCCCTGTCAGTACCTTCCATAGACTCACTGATGCTCGTCCAGCATGTCTCACAGTGGTCCATACCGATAAAGGTGGTTTTTCAGGCTTTCCACAAGTGAGCTCATTAGTGTGACCGGACAGTGAAGATGACATCGTATGTATATTACATATTCCACACGTTGATTCAAGTGTTCATCCACTGAGATTGAAAAGAACGTTTGAAAATCATGTAGCGCAAATTTCACTGGCCAAAGTTTATATATAATATCCCTGCCATCTAACCTTCTAGTTAATAGGGACTGTGATAAAGTCCGTATGGGAACCATTGACAGGATGTTTAACAAGAGGTATAAGGATCAGGGTGTGAAAATAGTGGCAGAAGACCAACTTCAACATGAATCTCATTCACCAAGTAGAAGAGAAAATACATGATCCTCACAAAAATCAGTAAAGCACACATCTACGTGTCCCATTCTCGAATAGCACGTGAGGAAAATAAAAACCTAAGACTTGTCGTGCGAGCTCTGAATTCTCTTATTTTATTAACATAGTCATTTCCACCTATGTAGGTGAGAGTCCACAAAATATTTTAACATATAGAGCAGAATTTTAGCTTTTTAAATATCGTGAAGATTTCGTCGCAACGAAAAACGGTTTTATTTTAATGATTACCACCCCAATCCGCGTATCATAGCCGTCCCCTGTTTAGGGATAATATAAAACATGGTCCGCTTCTTTGAGCGTGTTCTGTGTCCTCCGTCAATCCTTTCTGGTAAGGATCTCGTACAGCGTCGCAATACCGTAGAAGAGGAAAGACAAACGTAGTGAAGGCAGCCTCTTCCGTAGAGTGATTGTTTCCTCTTAATGTTCTTTCAACAATCATAGTGTTAGGCTCGCCGTCCCCACAGCATTTTCGGTATGTTGATCCGAATGAAATTAGTTTTCAGTTGCAATCGCTAGATATGTAATTGAATCTACAACATTTAAATTCGTATGATATCTCATGTAACTGAAATTTAACGGAATGTTTTTAGAACTCATATGGGGAACGCTGCACTTATTATTGTTTAGGAACTGACATTTTTCGCACCATTCACTTAATTATTCTAAATAATTTCACCGTTCGATTTGATCTTGTGATGGTATTTCTAGACTGCAAACAACAGCACCATATGCGAACTATCTAAGAGGGCTGCTGAGATTATCGTCTAAATCGTTTAGGTACGTTAAGAACAGCAGGGAGCCTATAATACTTTGTCGAACCCAAATACCACTTCGGTTTCACTTTCGAAGAAAACCATCACACGTTAAGCAACTAAACGGCAAGATAAATGTCGGAAGCAGTCACTATATAAAAGCATTGAACAAACGACCTGAAGGGAAAGAAACACCTCTCTCTCTCTCTCTCTCTCTCTCTCTCTCTCTCTCTCTCTCTCTCTCTAGCCCCGTCTCTCTGTCCCTCCTTTCCATTTAATCTTTAGCCCATCTCCCCTTTTCTGCATGCCATTACCAAATTTACCAAATTCCTCTCCCCTCCCTTAATTTGTACTCACTGTTCACCACCTTGACTCATTTTCGGCCGCTGCCCACCACATCTACCTTTCATTTGTTGCATCTTCAAGGCCCACATACTCTTTCATCCGATTTAAATTATCACCATATGAACATAAGGAAAACTACATGACACACACATGGAAAACGGCAGATGGAAAGAATGTTTATAACGTGGAAACCAAAATTAACACTTTATTTACCAATACTAAAAGTACAAAATACAGGCAAATTTTTAGCCAGGAGAACGTAATCAGGCACTAGTGGTGTTATATATTGTCGTATTTCATGTCGAATACGGTGTAGGCCCTAGTGGTGCAAGCCATCGTGAAATTAGATTGAGAACATCACTACCAGACAGCAGGCTGGAGTGGCCGAGCGATTCTAGGCGCCACAGTCTGGAACCGCGCTACCGCTACGGTCGCAGTTTCGAATCCTATCTCGGGCATGGATGTGTGTGATGTCCTTAGGTTAGTTAGGTTTAAGTAGTCTAGGGGATTGATGACCACAGCAGTTAAGTCCCATAGTGCTCAGAGCCATTTGAACCATCGCTACCAGACACAGGAATACCTGGAAATTGTGCAGGCGGAGAAACTTCCCGGTTTAAGAGGAAATATGGCCGAAATACTGTAAATAAAATCGCATAAATTGTTAAATTTTAGACCAATCACGGTATTTTAAATATAGTATAGTTATATAAACACGTATTTTTTGTAGTTGCAACTGCTGTCATTCTGTACATGTGGGCCAAACATGCAGGACCTTCAGAGAGCACTGAAAAGCAATAGCACACACTCAACATTTGCAGACCACCTGGTAGCACACAACCACCGCCCAACGAACATTGAAACTGACCTTCACATTCTAAAAACTAGCAGCAGCCTATACCAAAAATTAACTATAGAAGAAAACTACCACATCCAAAAATCAATAGCCCAAGGAAAGAAAGTACTCAATGAATACACGTCACTGTGCAACAAAACTCTCTTCGCCACAATAGAAGAACTATACAAGTAAAACACACACACACACACACACACACACACACACACACACACACACACACACACACACACACACACCCTCAGGGAGCTCAGCATTCGTTTGCTGGGTACGGGTTTGGCGAACCAGGGAACCTCGAGCTGTGGACTGGTGTGCGCCGCCAGTCTGCTGATACCGTAAGCTCTGGGCATGCTTCAGCGACCACCGTTTGGCGCAACGGTGGAACGTTGTGTGTCTTAGGGACCGGGGATCTTGGCTTGGTTGCCTGGATCGCGAGGACGGTACATACCTCTATAAAAAAACCTTCAATCTTAAGGTGTGTTGCGCGCCGATAAGATGCATGGCTGTTGAGGTGGAACAGTCGCTAGCGGGCAACCTCTGGGGAACCTGCCGCACCTCAGTTGTACAAGGCTTATCCAGGCATGCAGGGCTCTGTCTGGATGGACGTAAGTTTCCGTAGGTGCTCGTGGGACGACCATGACTACCACGAATTCTTCCTCTTTTCCTCATTCTAATTTTTCGCTGGCCAGTGGGATGGGTGGACCGCTGGTAGGCACTACCGCCCAATCCAACAAGAGGGCTAGGTTAGCCAGTCCTCCTGACTCCGGCGTCAGCAAACGTACAGCAGTTCAGAGTAACAGAGCACATACTGAAAACCAGAATGTGTTTTTAATTATAAAAAGGAAGGAGGGTTCCTTTGAAAAGGTTTCGCCATTCTATATCCAAAAGGGTCTAGAAGGAATAGCTGGAGCTTTAAAATCAGTGAAGCGTTTACGGAATGGGACACTACTTGTTGAAACATCAACTGCTCAGCAAGCAGTTAACCTTCAAACAGCTAAAAGCTTGGGGGAATACACTTTCGATACAGAGCTTCACAGCACCCTGAACTCCAGTAAGGGTGTTGTTACCTGTAGGGATCTCGTTGACATTCCTGTAGAAGAATTAAAGAGTGAGTGGGCTTAGGAGGGAATTGTTGACGTTCAGAACATCATGAAAAGGGTGGACGGGAACCTGGTGAAATCAGACTCCTTCATTCTTACTTCAATACCCCCAAACTCCCAGAACACGTCAAGGCAGGATTTCTTCGACTAAACGACCGGTCGTATGTCCCAAACCCAATGCGCTGTTTTAAGTGCCAGCGTTTTGGGCATACAACTCTAGGGTGTAAGGGAGTAGCGATGTGTGGCAACTGTAGTAAGGCTGCCCATGACGGAATTGACTGCCCGTGACGGAATTGACTGTTCGTCGCCTGTCAGATGTATAAACTGTTCTGAAAGCCACCCTGTTAGGAGTAGGGACTGTAGAATCTTCCTAGAGGAACGTAAAATACAATAAATAAAAACAACTAAGCGTATCCCCTACAGTGAAGCCAAAAAGATCTTTAAGGCCATGCAGCCCCCCACATTCGTTATGTTTTTTGCTTCCATTGTTCAGAAGCCGCCTCTGAAGGTCGATGCATCTACACAGACGGAGGTTGTTAGTGCTGGCACGAACACGTGCACATGTCAGTGCACTTGCAAGGCAGCAACTGTATCAGAGCCTGTAGCCTCTCCTAGAACAGCAGAGAAAGGTACAGTAGCTAGCACTGAAGAGCCCCAGGCATCTCCGATTGCTGAGGCTGTTCCAAAGCCCAGCATGGTGATAAACATCCCAGCTCCGGTTCCAGCAAAGCCCTCTAAACAAAGGAAAGCACATGTGAAGCAGCACCAACAGATTAAATCGGCTGGTAAACCCTCGGATCATGTTAATGTGGTCCCGCTAGACGCTTCATCAGACTCTTCCCCAGAGCTGATGGAGTCTGAGAATATGGGGCAATCATCTCGCCCCAAGACTGAACCTCCACCCGCTGCAGTCTCCCCACCTCGGCGGAAAGAGAGGCAGAAAATACAACCACCGTGATGACTCCCATACTACAATGGAACCTTCAAGGGTTCAGGACACATGTGGAGGAACTACGTCTATTGATTCAGGATAGACCTATGTCTGTATGTCTGCAAGAGACAAATTTCAGTGAAACATACACCCCAGAGCTACGTGGTTATGCCCTCCACAAAAAGGGCGACCTGAGTGGACAGAGAGCTCGAGGAGGAGTAGGTATCTTCGTCAACACCGACTACCACTCCTCGCCTCTCTCCCTCACGACGGATTTACAGGCAGTCGCAATATTAGTACATGTGCGCCACATGCTAACAGTATGTTCGCTTTACCTGCCCCCACATGATGTACTTGACGAAGTGGCTCTCAGTGATCTTCTTACACAGCTCCCCCACCCCTTCATCCTCTGTGGTGATTTTAATGCACACAATATGCTTTGGGGCTCTGTGAATACTTGCCCCAGGGGTAGAGCAATTGAGAGGCTTCTTCTGTCTACCAGTGCCTATTTGCTAAATACAGGTCAAAGCACGCAGTTTTGCATTGCAACTGGATCGTTCTCTGCCATTGATCTATCGCTTTGCTCTCCAGCCATCGCCCACATTGCTGCATGGGAAGTGGTTGATGACTTACACGGCAGCGATCACTTCCCCATCCGGATTCACCTGTCACATGCAGTGGAACCAGAAAGGAAACCGCCTCGATGGGTGCTCGGTAGAGCGAACTGGGCACTGTATACTCAACTCGCCCAGTTTGAACATCGGGTCAGGAATGGGTGGATCATATTACTGAAGTGATCCACCGCGCCAGTGAAGCGTCCATCCCACAGTCCACGGGACAACCGAAACGGCAGCCTGTTCCTTGGTGGAGCGACGAATGCCGCTGTGCAATTAGGGCTAGACGGGCAGCTCTGCGTAGGTTCAAATGCCGGCCAACTGTAGAGAACCTTGCAGATTTTCGGGTGGCGAGGGCAAAGTGTCGTCGGATTATACGAGAGAGCAAGAAGAGGTCGTGGCAGCAGTTTCTTAACACCATTAATCGTTCTACACGAAGTTCTATTGTATGGGAGACCATCAGGAGAATTTCTGGGGGAGGTGGGAGGTGCCCTATGGCTGCTATAATGTGGAATGGTACTCTCCAAACGACCCCAAAAGATATTGCCCAGTCTATGGCGGCTCATTTTGCAGCTATTACTGCAACCTCCAGTCAGAATCCAGCTTTCCAGCGCCACAGAGTGGCTGCTGAGAGGAGCAGTTTTGACTTCCGCTCACCCAATACAGAAGAGTATAACTGCCCGTTTTCCATGTGGGAACTGGATTCTCCATTCTGTGGGGCTCGTGATACATCCCCTGGTCAGGATAGAATCCAGTATAGCATGCTGCGGCACCTCACAGGGAGAAATAAAGAAATCCTCCTCCGACTTTTTAATCTAGTTTGGATGTCCGGTCACTTCCCCGACTCGTGGCGTGAAGCAATTTTAATTCCTCTTTTAAAACCTGGGAAAGACCGCACGTGCCCGGGTAGTTACCGTAGTGTTGCACTCACTAGCTGCGTGGGAAAGACCTTGGAGCGGATGGTCAACCGCCGCCTTGTCTGTATGCTAGAATCCAGACAACTCCTTAGTTGCTTTCAGTGTGAGTTCAGGCTTTCCTGAGCCAGCATCACCTGTCGGGAATATTTTTTGACATTGAAAAGGCATACGACACTACTTGGAGGCATCTTATCATCAGGCAGCTCCACGAATGGGGTTTTCGTGGATGTCTTCCCAATTTTATTCGGTCCTTCCTGTCGCCACGTTATTTTCGGTACCGAGTCGGAGACGTACTGTCTAGTCGCTTTGAACAAGAGAACGGTGTCCCTCAAGGTAGTGTTTTAAGTGTGACGGTCTTTGCTATTGCTATTAATAGTATTACGTCTGTTGTGAAAAGTCCTGTGCAGTGTTTCTTGTTTGTGGATGATTTCTCTGTATTTTGCTCTTCTTCAAGGCTTGCTACGACGACTCGTCAGTTGCAACTCACTCTCTGACGTTTGGATGACTGGGCACAGAAGAGTGGTTTTCAGTTTTCAACTGATAAGTCGGTGTGTGTTCTTTTTAACCGTTCTCGTTCCATTTTTGACTTGCCTGAGTTGAGGATGAGGGACACCGTTCTGAATTTTAAAGACACGGTGAAGTTTCTGGGCCTCACTTTTGATTCTAAGCTTACGTGGCTGCCACACATTAAGGAACTGAAAAAACGGTCTCTTAAGGCGCTGTCTCTTTTAAAATGTCTTAGTCACCTCACATGGGGAGCAGACAGGACTTGTCTGCTCCGGTTTTACAGAGCCTTCGCGCGGTCCCGGCTTGATTATGGATGCACGGTGTATGGGTCTGCAAGACCCACTTATTTGAAGCTGTTGGATGTGGTGCACCATGAGGGGTTTCGGCTGGCCACTGGGGCGTTCAGAACGAGCCCCATACCGAGCCTGTGTGCAGAGGCAGGTGAACCGCCACTTCACCTCCGGCGGCGTCTACTAATGGTGCGCCAGGCCTATCAAACATTATCCACACCATACACGCCTGCATACCACACTGTTGCTCAGCCTCCACTGGAAAGGCTTTTTCGCAACCGGCAACGAGCTTCAAGGCCCTATGGGATTCGTGCAAAGGATTGCATTTTAGAGATGGGTGTGGCCGGTTTTAATGTTTCATGTCGAGGTTGGAGCAGACACCCATCTTGGCTCCACCAGAGGCCCAGACTGATTTCAGATTTGGCAAATTTTAAGAAAGACAGTGCATCAGATTTTACTTTCAAATCTTTATTTTTTAACATTTTAGATAGGCATCATACACTGATGGATCCCAACAGGGGGATTTTCTTGGCTGCTCAGTAGTGTTCCCCGAACGTGTCATCAGGATTCTCCTTCCCCAGGAATACACTATTTTTTCCGCAGAACTTCACGCGATCCTGAAGGCATTGGAGCAAATACGGTGTACTCAGGGTAAAAACTTTCTCATTTGCTCTGACTCAATGAGCGCATTACAGTCACTGCAGAACCTGTACCCAGCGGAGAAGTTGGAACAGCTGATTTACGACCAACTGTACATCCTCCAACGACAGGGCAAGCAAGTGTCCTTTTGCTGGGTGCCAGGGCATGTGAGCATACGGGGAAATGAACAAGTTGATAGAGCTGCCAAGGACGCCTGCAGATGTTCTATTCCTTTGCAAGGTATTATTTCTGTGCTGCGGCGGAAGTATATGCAATTGTGGGAGGAGGAATGGCTGTCGGTGAGGTAAAATAAGCTGCGGTTGGTGAAACCCACCATCCAGCCGTGGTGTTCCTCCTGCCGGTCACCTAGGCGTGACGAAGTGCCCCTTACACGTCTTCGCATAGGACACTGTCCTCTTACGCATGCCTTCTTACTACGGCGAGAGGAACCCCCGCTGTGTGATGCCTGTGGCGTACGAATCACTGTACGCCACATTTTAGTTGAGTGTGATTTATATCGTTCTGTCAGGGCGGAAGTTAATATTAGTGGGGATCTGCCCTCGATTCTAGCCGATGACGAGGCGAGTGTCAAGAAAGTACTGTGATGTTTCTGGGCTTCAGCCAAAAATTTTAGGTTGGAATTTTTAGTGTGTTGCCGAGTGGTTTACCACTCCTTTTTATACTTGTAATAGGCCAGTTCCAAACATGTGCTATGTGTTTCATTTTAACCCTTTTACCTACGTTCTCTTGCAGTTATCCTCTTTATGTGCTGCTTTCCACTTTGCAACTGTTGACGGGCAAACTGCCTATGGAGCCTGGCACGTTGAATTGTAGTCCGATTGTAGCACTTGCTGCACACACTCGCGCACCCTCTCCGGCCCCCGCTCGCGCACCCTCGACCCGCCCTCTCGCTCACGCCGCACCCGCGCCGCCTCTCCAGCTCCCCCTCGCTCGCACCCTCTCCCCCGCTCCCCCGCTCTCTCACCCTCTCCCCCGCTCTCTCCTCCCTCTCTCACCCGCTCCCCCTCTCTCTCACCCCTCTCCCCCTCTCGCTCTCACCCTCTCCCCCTCGCTCTCACCCTCTCCCCCTCTCTCTCACCCTCTCCCCCCCCTCTCTCTCACCCTCTCGCCCCCTCTCTCTCACCCTCTCCCCCTCTCTCTCACCCTCCTCCCCCTCTCTCTCCCCCCTCTCCCCCCTCTCTCTCCCCCTCTCCCCCTCTCTCTCACTCTCTCTCTCACTCTCTCTCTCACTCTCTCTCTCACTCTCTCTCTCTCTCTCACTCTCTCTCTCACTATCTCTCTCTCTCTCTCTCTCTCTCTCTCTCTCTCTCTCTCTCTCTCTCTCTCTCTCTCTCTCTCACTCTCTCTCTCTCTCTCTCTCTCTCTCTCTCTCTCTCACTCTCTCTCTCTCAGTACTCATCACACACACGCAAATCCACATAAACCACACACCACACACCACACACCACACACCACTAACACCAAATACAATTCAAACTCGCGCGACTCACCCAGCAGAACACGCTACGAAACAAATGAACGCCACAGAGCCACAACAACACGTAATGGCAGCGAAAACTCCGCCTATGTTTTGAGTAATCGAAAAACTGCATTGCCACGCGAACACAGGCAAAGACGTAAGCCTGTTTACTTCGCCAACAACACAGGAAAACGTACCACAACTTCAAAACAGTAAGTTACAGAAAGAAAACGTGATACAGTCTTATTTCCGTTCGTAAATGCATAACTAACAGAAAATAAATTACGTTTTGCTGTTTGCAGATGACATGTTGTACACTCCTGGAAATGGAAAAAAGAACACATTGACACCGGTGTGTCAGACCCACCATACTTGCTCCGGACACTGCGAGAGGGCTGTACAAGCAATGATCACACGCACGGCACAGCGGACACACCAGGAACCGCGGTGTTGGCCGTCGAATGGCGCTAGCTGCGCATTATTTGTGCACATCCGCCGTCAGTGTCAGCCAGTTTGCCGTGGCATACGGAACTCCATCGCAGTCTTTAACACTGGTAGGATGCCGCGACAGCGTGGACGTGAACCGTATGTGCAGTTGAGGGACTTTGAGCGAGGGCGTATAGTGGGCATGCGGGAGGCCAGGTGGAAGTACCGCCGAATTGCTCAACACGTGGGGCGTGAGGTCTCCACAGTTCATCGATGTTGTCGCCAGTGGTCGGCGGAAGGTGCACGTGCCCGTCGACCTGGGACCGGACCGCAGCGACGCACGGATGCACGCCAAGACCGTAGGATCCAACGCAGTGCCGTAGGGGACCGCACCGCCACTTCCCAGCAAATTAGGGACACTGTTGCTCCTGGGGTATCGGCGAGGACCATTCGCAACCGTCTCCATGAAGCTGGGCTACGGTCCCGCACACCGTTAGGCCGTCTTCCGCTCACGCCCCAACATCGTGCAGCCCACCTCCAGTGGTGTCGCGACAGGCGTGAATGGAGGGACGAATGGAGACGTGTCGTCTTCAGCGATGAGAGTCGCTTCTGCCTTGGTGCCAATGATGGTCGTATGCGTGTTTAGCGCCGTGCAGGTGAGCGCCACAATCAGGACTGCATACGACTGAGGCACACAGGGCCAACACCCGGCATCATGGTGTGGGGAGCGATTTCTTACACTGGCTGTACAACTCTGGTGATCGTCGAGGGGACACTGAATAGTGCATGGTACATCCAAACCGTCATCGAACCCATCGTTCTACCATTCCTAGACCGGCAAGGGAACTTGCTGTTCCAACAGGACAATGCACGTCCGCATGTATCCCGTGCCACCCAACGTGCTCTAGAAGGTGTAAGTCAACTACCCTGGCCAGCAAGATCTCCGGATCTGTCCCCCATTGAGCATGTTTGGGACTGGATGAAGCGTCGTCTCACGCGGTCTGCACGTCCAGCACGAACGCTGGTCCAACTGAGGCGCCAGGTGGAATTGGCATGGCAAGCCGTTCCACAGGACTACATCCAGCATCTCTACGATCGTCTCCATGGGAGAATAGCAGCCTGCATTTCTGCGAAAGGTGGATATACACTGTACTGGTGCCGACATTGTGCATGCTCTGTTGCCTGTGTCTATGTGCCTGTGGTTCTGTCAGTGTGATCATGTGATGTATCTGACCCCAGGAATGTGTCAATAAAGTTTCCCCTTCCTGGGACAATGAATTCACGGTGTTCTTATTTCAATTTCCAGGAGTGTATATTGTGTAGCATAACAGCTACCAAAGCAAGAGGACAATATCATAATGTAAGGTACGTTACTTTTCGCCAATTAAGTTATAAATGCAACTTTACATAATGTTCTAAACGACGCAAATGGTAATATGTTAACAACAAATTTACAGTTACTGAGTGCGTAAGTCTTTTCCGACTCCATTATGTATGTCTTTGAGCTACGTGGACTAGCAAGATTAATACGTTCGAAATGTTCACTTGAAACTGTGGTGTAAACCTGCATGTTCACTATTATGTAATTATCGACGGCTTTATCATTATATTGGGCAATTGAAATGATGGCGGATGTGTCAGTAATTATTGTTCAAATTCAAATGGTTCAAATGGCTCTGAGCAATATAGGACTTAACATCTATGGTCATCAGTCCCCTAGAACTTAGAACTACTTAAACCTAACTAACCTAAGGACAACACACAACACCCAGCCATCTCGAGGCAGAGAAAATCCCTGACCCCGCCGGGAATCGAACCCGGGAACCCGAGCGCGGGAAGCGAGAACGCTACTGCACGACCACGAGATGCGGGCAGTAATTATTGTACAGTAGGTTGAAAAATACTGATATTGTTATCTTTGAATGTCGCAGATTTCAGAATTATTTTTGTTTCACAGCAGTTTTCTTTTTATTAGTTTAAGCTAATTTAATCAACTACTCTTAACTATCGGATGTATTGCCTGTTCGATATTTAAACCTTACAGTGTCGTTTTGGTTGTGCATCTCCTAGCCACACCGCTTTATTATACAGTTTTCATTTCGTCTTAGAAGAAGAAACGGTTTCTTTTGTTCAAATTTTTACACAGACCTTAAAATGTAGGTACATTTAATCACCAGCAAAGGAATTGTTACATGGTAAACACACGATTTATTTGAATTTCTTAGTTAAAATAAAAACCAATAAGACGAACTTTATACACGTGACATATGGATACTTTTTTGCTGATCGGACAAGACTGTAAGCAAGCAATACGTGAGTACATTCATAGTAGGTCAACGAGTTGTTACTTGCTTCTGTTCCAGACCATTCGATTCGCGCGGTGTGGTTCACGATTCCTTATTAGAGTTTATTGGAATTTACCGACATAATTATTGCTCATCAAAATAGTATCTAGAAGGCAGCAAAAATGTTGCATCTGAATTATTAGTACCATAAATTAAAGTGAGTTACGTGGAAAAAAATATAAGCAAAGTTTTATAATCAATTAAATCGCTTCAGACTTGGTTTAGTATTCTTAACGTTTGGTTAAAATTACTGTACTACATTTTTCGCTATAATCGCTCCCTGTTTTCGTGTTTCTTTTCTTTTGATTACTTTCAGCTTCTTTGTTCTGTTAACGACTTACATAAAACACAACCACCATGTTATCATCGATGTGGTGTTACAAAAGGGTGTATAGAACTGAATGTTGTGTGTGTGTGTGTGTCCGTGCGTGTATGTGTGTCCGTGCGCGCGCGTGTGTGTGTGTGTGTGTGTGTGTGTGTGTACGTGTGTGTGTGTGTGTGTGTGTGTGTGTGTGTGTGTGTGTGTGTGTGTGTGTGTGTACGTGTGTACGTGTGTACGTGTGTCCGCGCGCGCGCGCGTGTGTGTGTGTGTGTGTGTGTGTGTGTGTGTGTGTGTGTGTACGTGTGTCCGCGCGTTCGCCTCACCTTCAGACTTTGGCCTTCGCAACAGAGTCGTCAAGCAAACTGAACCATGTTTGGCACCCAATGCCACATCAAATCGTAATAAACAATTATAATTAATCATCTCTCGGAATACCTACGCACCAAGCAGAAGTACGCGATTACTGAAATCTTCATTGAGTTCTTCGCAAATACTGTTTATTTCATTTCTTAGTGACTCATTTTGCTGTGTTCGTGTTTTTTCTTAAACATACTGGTACTTCCCTCTTTTAATGATCCTGCTGTCCAAGGTTCCCTCACAGTTTCACTCCTTCATAGTCAAACCTCTATGTTGTCCTTTTTAGAGATGTCCAATCCTCTTCAACTGAGCTGCTTATTGTGACATTCGTTATACCAGTACGGCTGACTATAATTAAAGTTTCAGCTTCAAAATGCTGTAGAAAGAGAACCTCTGCTCAGAATGGGAAAAAAATTGATGAAAAGTTTAGCAATACATGGAGCTGCAAGCGTATTAATGCAAATGGGGCCATCTACAAATGACAGATGAATCGTAGTACAACGGCTATGGTCTGAGTCACACATTGAACCAACCGTAATGTTCAATGTGCATGACCGCATAAATTCGGCATTCAACAGTTGTGGCACTACCAGCTAGACAAGCCCATCCATCACGCAAGGTCGTATCACATCGGATTGGAAAAGTCGGTTTTTGATTATCCTGGCCCGAAAGCCACAATTAAAGTATACTGACGTCGGGTTCCAACTGTCATGAAACTGGCGCAGGATATGATCAATGTGTTTCTTACAATTTTCGGGTACAAGTTGAAACAGAAAAACAGTATGTTCCACAACATATCCGAGTGTCTCGGGGGTCACGTTCAGAACGCGTTGCCTTCAATTCAGCTACGTTCAAAGCTCCAGCATTGAGTACGTCTTAACACCACAGCCAGAAGTCACAAGCATTAAGGTGATCTAGGCGGCCAGGCTGTAGCGAAAAGACGTCTGATAATTCAACCATTTTCGAAATGCCTCCACAGCAAACGCTTCACTGGCTGTGCAATGTGCAGACGAGCACGATTTTGCACAAATATGATCCCACCCACACATCCACACCATTGAAGTGTCGCAATAACGTTGGTGAGAAAAAGATAACCTTAGCGTTTAGCAGTGACGCTAAAGGTAACAAGTGCCGCAGGACTCATCTCCGCGAAAAAATACGATGAACGATGCCGTCAACCAGCGCCACCCAGCCACTTTCGCAGAATGAAGTTTCAGCGGTTGATGTGCGTGCGGATTTTTCGGTGCCAATGTTCTGCAATTCTGTGTATTGACACGCCCTTGGAGATGAAAATGGGTTTCACCTGTCCACATAATGTTCCAGGGGTATTCATTGTACACTTCCATATGAACAAGAAATTCGAGAGTGAAAGTTTGTCTTGATGACGGATCAGCAGGAAGCAACTCTTGAACGTGGCTGATTTTGTATGGATAGCAGTACAGGAGCTGTTTTGTAGGATTCTATGCACTGTGGTCGCAGGCATGTCCAGCGTTCGGGCAATTCCCGTACACAGCACCACTCGACCCCTCCTATGGTGCTGTGGCCACATCTTCTACAGACGTTGGATGAACTACTTTCCTCCCTTTGCCCTGCCACATTGCGCTTCAAAATAACCTGCCTTTTTGGATTTTGTAATGATTTTCTCCAGACCCTTAGCAGACATCGGACCAATGCCGTTTCTGATTTCTGATACTCTTGAGTGTCTAGTACCTCATCAGGGCTATTGGCTTGCACTCAGTTTTTGTAATAGTTCTTTACCAGCAGGGCAGGATTCTTCATGGAGATGATCGCGTTGTGCGTCTTAGACGCAAATTAAGGAAGGGTTGTGTGCCACGCATCTGTTGATGTGTATATTCTGACGCCTACAGCACCATCTGTTGGTCAAATTTTCGTTTTTTTTTTTTTTACTGACTTTTCTTCCTGCATCAATAATACGGTGTTCAAATTTGACGTAATTGTTAGCGGTGGTTCTCTTTCTACAACATTTTCAAACGGGAACTCTGTTTATGGGAACTCTGTACTGCCTCAGCATTGAAACACACTTCAGCAACGTCAGTGTTTCAGTGGTCCACTTGGTTCCACATTGATTCTTCCAGACGATTTCGGAATTCTAGACCTTAATGGAATCTACCTGGAATCTTCCTGTGCCTGCAGACCTTTTCTAAGTTTACCTTCTCCTGTTGTGATTTTTGAACAAAGTATTCTGTTTCACTAGCTGAAATTCGTTGCAGAATTCAGTGAGTCTTTCTTCTTCCCTTTCTTTCTTCGAGCCTATATCCTCCCGTAATTCTCTCTACTATTCCTTACCCTACTACAGCTTTCTAATCGCTCATGATTGTTAGTTTTGTATGTCCCTTTACATGATAAATAACATGTTCAGTTTCCCCAATACACTTTCACTATCTCTTCATCTTCTACTTGTGTGGCGGCACGCACACCTGTTGGCGCTGGTTTACCGTTGTTTCTGGTAAGAATAATCGTATCACTAACCTGTACACAGATGATTACTCTCTGCCCCATCTTCCTATTCATGACGACTCCTACTCCAGTGAAATCATTTTCTACTACTGTTTATATTATCCTATATTCGTCTGACCATAAACCTTCATGTTCTTCACATTTCAATTCAGTGGCACGCGTTATATCTAGGCTGATGTTTGGCACTTATCATTTTCAGATTTTCGAATTTACCTACCACATTCAGACGTCCACGCTCCTACGCACAGAATGTTACCCTTTCGTTGATTATTATTCAATCTTATTCTCATACTCTCCCAGAGATCCTAATTAGGGGGGGGGGGGGTAATCTGGGATCCTTTGCCGAAGCAGACACAATGACGCTTTCTCAGCTACAGGCCCCATACGTTATGTGTCTTTAATTCAGTGGTTTCCACTCCTTCTGCGTCCTCACGCTATTGTCCGTTGCCGCCTTGTAGTGACAGTCTCTCACTCCAAGTCCAAGTGGGTGCCCCCAACCGTCAGCCCGCTCCACTGCCCTTTTTAACAAGACCGTCTTCAGAGTGACGGTGACTTTTTATGCCAAAGGGCCTCAGGCATCATTGCATTTTATTCACAATTGAAGCAATGGCTGGGATCGAAAGCGGAACCCCACGAGTCCTTCATTAGTAGTCATACACCCTACCCCCAGACTACCATAAACAGGTATGTATGCAATTTATTACTGATTTGAACTTCCCCTCACCTGCACACCGCTCTTCCTTAATTTTTCCTTCTTCCATTCTAATAAGTTTTGAATTTAATCCTGTTTCTGTCATCTGGTCTGCTGTAGCTCTATTTATTTATCCTCCTCCCCTTTGATGCTTTTATCTTCATTACTTCTGTTCCTCCCCTCTCCTGCTTTTTCAGTAAGAACGCCACCCTAGGTTCCCATGCAACTGTAATAGATACTTGGCACCTTCTCGGCGTTTCTGGTTGCTTTGTTTAACTCACGGCTGGATTTTCCGTTTCACTCGATCCGCTTCCTTGAGAAAATTCTGAGCCAGATATAGGCTCCAGCCATGATCTTCATTACTGATTATTTGGCGCTCTAATAATTCTCATCCATACGTTTGCGCCACAGTACAGAACACCATATAAACAACGGAAGATTTTCGTCGATGATGCACTGCAATTGCTGTTGGCCCTCACCCTTCTACGATTATTAGTCGTCCATCAGTTCTGAAGATGCTGCTGATTTCCACTGCTAGCCTACGGTGATGACGTCAGTACTAGGGTACAGTAAGTTATGTAGTATTTTGACGTGTAGGTTTAATTCATTCAGAAATAAATTACCCACTCCACCCCTCTTAAATCTGTTGTTATGCTAAGTGACTTATGACCCCCTGGGGGTTGGTTTATGACCTTCTGGGGACAAACCATCCTTCTGAGAAACTCCTCACGCCTCCCCATCCCCATCCTCCTCCCCCACCTCGCTGGAAAAAGTGACACTTTTTTTGTCACCTCTCCCCAGTTGAGTTCAGAGCACTTTTCCCCTTCCTGGGAAAGCCTTCAACCATCTCTTCTCCCCTACCAATTCCCCTCCCCTCCCCTACTTATGAATTGGTGGGAAAAAGACTGAGTCAGTCCTCAAGAGGTAGGACATCAGGTGGTTTTTATTTATTTATTTTATTTTATTTGGAAACTGTTACTTGTCCTACATCTGCCCCCACCCACCCTCACTTTCCATGGCTGCCTGCCCCCACTTTTTCAGATCACATATATTCATCTTGCTGTGTCCTCGAAATTGGCGGGATACTGCTAAAACAATAACCGAAACAATCCTATAACCTGGCTAACTCATCAAAGTACCTCTTAGAAATTACAGGGTGCTAAAACTGAGATCTGACAAGGTGGTTAAAATCGAGCTACGCATATAAAACCCCATAGTGCTCACTACTCATCTAGCTGTCTATCGTTAAAGAAAGCCACTGATAATTACACTGTTCTAAAAAGCAAGTGTTCTTATATCATGCTAAAACGACCGTACATCACAACCTGTGGATATGTGGATGTAAGCACTTCATCTGTAAATTACAGCTGTACAAACAAAGAGAAAATGTTTGCTATGCAGGTTCAAATGGCTCTGAGCACTATGGGACTTTACATCTGAGGTCATCAGCCCCCTAGAACTTAGAACTACTTAAACCTAACTAACCTAAGGACATCAACACATCCATGCCCGAGGCAGGATTCGAACCTGCGACCGTAGCGGTCGTGTGGTTCCAGACTGTAGCGCCTAGAACCATTCGACCACCCTGACCGGCTGCTATGCAGCTTAACAGATATATAAAAGCTTTGGAAAATACTAGGCGCTACCACAGCGGAGGTTAAGGAAGCTGCTGCTAATGCTATACACACAACCGGCCACAAACTAGATCACATATTTAAGAAAATAATGCCGAGAGTTGCATCTACTGGCTGCCGGGCGGCACGACGCTTGAACATGTGTAGCCGGCTCCATAGTCTGCTGGCAACTGTCGCCTTGTCATGGTCGCCAGAACTACCGCCGGTGGCGGTGTCTCACCTCACTCTCGTCTAATACTTTCCCCTCTTTGGGGAAGTGGCGCTCATAGATCTTGCTGAGAGCTGGCAAGAGGCTAATCGGCCTGTAGTGCTGCGGGAATAGAGCGTCTTTCCCTGGTTTGCGTATCGCGACCACTTCCGCGTGTTTCAAGGAAGCTGGGAAATCGCGGTAATGAGTAATCTCGTTGAAGACTTTTGCGAGGAGTGTGATCGCCGAGGGTGGGATGTTTTTAACTAACTGACTGACGGGTGACACTATCATGTCCCAGCGGCCTTTTGGTGAGTAGGGACCTAGTTACTGCCTGCCGGAGTGGCCGAGCGGTTCTAGGCACTACAGTCTGGAACCGCATGACCGCTACTGTCGCAGGTTCGAATCCTGTCTCGGAGATGGATGTATGTGATGTCCTTAGGTTAGTTAGGTTTAAGTCGTTCTAAGATACAGGGGACTGATGACCTCAGAAATTAAGTCCCATTGTGCTCAGAGCCATTTGAACCATTTGAACCTAATTACTTTTGTCACGTCTTCGGGGGCGAAAAGTGTGGGTTCGTCCTCTGGGTCCTCCTCAGCATTGAGGAAAACACAGCCAGGCGACGACGGACAACCTCTTCATGTTCTTCATCCTGGGGCTCTGCCACTTGAAACTGCATCTCTAAGGAGTTAGCGAGGGCGTTGGCCTTTTCAGCATGGCTGTAGGCCTGACGCCACACGCCGTCAGTGGCAGCATCCTAGCGGGTCTTTTTATGAATTGTGTGTGATTATGTACTTTGAGAACTGTGAGGTGGTTTTGCCATTGCTGGTTTCTGTGCTCGTTGAGCGCTTCCTTCAGCTCTCTCTGTAGACGATTGAGCAGCCTCCTGGTGATCTTCCACTCTTTTGCCACTCTTTTCTTATCTCGAATTTGAGCTAGCGAGTGTTCAGGGGGCTGTACTTGCAGAGGCGGCCCGTCCCTCTGGGGGGGGGGGGGGGGGGGGCCTCTTCTGCTGCCTGCAAGAGGGTACCAGTTAGGTCTTGTAGCGTTTGTTCTACTGTTTCGGCATTAGGTGGCTGAGTGCGAGATTTATCAGAGGCAACAGTTTCTCGTTGTCGGTACCAATCTGTACGTTTGTAAGACATCTGGTACCATAGGAGTGCTACACATTCTCCCACATCGACCTCTAGGGTCACTGATTTGTGGTCGGAGGACATTCTGTTGATTGTCCTTGTGGCCACAAACCCCGCAATCCTCCTAGTGAGGGCTATGTCTAACACGTCGGGCCTACCTTTATTTGTTGGAAAATGTGTGGGTTCAACCATACCACATGGTGCTGGTCACGCTCTAGTCACTGCAGTTCGGCACCTGCTCTGGAGGTTACTCTAGAGTTCCAATCTGGGTGTTTGCCACTGAAATTGCCTCCTATTACGAGTTTGCCTTCAATTTGCGTTATAGCAGCTATTTCTCCCTCGTCTATTTCGTCTTGTGGGGGTCAGTAGATTGCAAAAATTGTTAGGGGTCCGGTGGCAGTGGTTACTTCCACCGCCACTGCTTCGATTTTATTATTGCTGGTAAGAATATATGGTGGGGGGGATCCCTCTTTTTATGTATATGGCCAGTCCTCCGCCTTGGGTTTGCCTGTCTTTATGGTAGCTAACGTAGTTGGGAACTGTCACTTTTACTCCCAGTTTTAGGTGGATTTTCCTCATCATGCATATGTAGAAGAAGAACCCTTTAATGAGTTCTCAACTCGACCTCTTGATTAATAATGCCGTCTGCGTTAAAGATGCACATTATCAGGCCTTGGATATTTGGTCGTCTATCCATCATGGGATTTTGAAACTACTGAGGAAGTCGCAGAGGGGAGCGACTACTGGACTGTTGCCTGAAGGGCAACGAGGATATGAGTGTTCTGCTTTGGGGGCCTCTCTGAATTCCTTCATCATTTCCATGACGAGGTTCTTGGTCTGGACAATAATGCCTAACAACTGATCCGAGAGGTGGACTGAGTATGGAGTTCCCTAGAGCTTCCTCTGTCTTTGTGGACTTGGTCGTTGTTGTTGTGCCTTTCCCATTGTTGTTTTCGTGACTGTGCTTGGTGTTGTGGTGATAGGTCTACGTTTTCATGGCTTCTCGAAGGAGAAACCACTTCTGCGTATGTTGCCCTTAGTGTGTCTGGTACTGGTTTTACACAAGCCTTGTCCATGTATGTTGACGTATTTTGTTTCTTTGTGTGACTGTATCGGGTGGAGGTGTCTTCTTTTCGTGTGTGGGGAGCCGCCTTTGCACCCTTTGCCTGCTGCGAGTGTCTTTTGTGGGCCTCACAACCTTGGTAACCTGCTGTGTGGTTTTTGCCACACAGCGCGCACCTTATTTGTGGGTCTGAGGGATTTAGTGTACACGACCTCGTGTCGTGGGCATCGGAGCACTTTCTGCACATTATCGCCATGGTGCAGTGTGCAGCGATGTGATTTAGACCCTGATACCTGAAGCACTGCACCATCTTGTTTTTGTGGCACAATGGCTCGGTGGTGACAGCCACAGCCAGGACCATTTTTATCTCACTTTTGTTCTGCTGGATATCTGGGAGTGTGACCTGGTATAGGGGCCACTTGCTTTCTACTTTGCCCATCTGCTGGACAGCCCTGACGACGTACCCCTGGTCAGTCAAGTCTGTTTTGATTGCCTGCGGCGATGTCTGCTGGCTGCTGCCTGAAATAACGCTCCTACAGTCTGGGGTACCCAATGGCTGTTACCCGTGTCTGTGGACCATTACACCAGCCTATCACATTGTCTACCGTGACCACCAGGCATTCTTCTCGATACCTGCTCACGACTCATGTTGTTCCCCAGCGAGAATAGTGTTTACATTAATTGAGCACTATCATTCTTCCCTCCCCCCCACCCCCCACCTCTCCCCAACTCTCCCTCAGATATGTTTCGAATATACCATAACAAATTGCAGCTCTGTCTGACAGAACAATATATTTCGCTCTCAAAGACGACACCATCTTCTTTGCAGAAAAAAAGGGGGGGGGGGGGATTTTTCGTCACAAATGGACCTTAACAGCTAAGAAATGTATTTAGTTAGCACCTCCTCTTGTGGGAACTCTCAGTTTTGTGTGGAACATAGCAATTTGTCTCGCTAGCAATCTGCTGGCTTCTTCTAAGAATTAGTCTGCAGGTCTCTGCTTGTCAAAGACGATGGGAACAGTTGCATACCAGCAGGTTCCTGCCTGTGTGGTAGTCTTACAAAATTTGTGGTCCAGAATTTATGTGCTGACGTTTTCCAACTTGTTGATCGCCGTTCCTGCGTTCCTGTTGGCTAACGCTGAATCAGTGAACCTATATAAAGCGTCCAGCCTCCTCTTTGGTCATCACTGACTGATCGACCATGGCTGCATCAGGTTGTCTGCTTCTTTCTTTGTCTGCTTATTGGCGTTCCCAGTCTTCGTTTGTTTGCTTGTGTGCTACTCACTTACATTACAAGATGAAACGTCCTATCAGCAACAGCAGCAGTCCTAGTGGCAAACGCCCAAGGCAAAGAGAATGACCTGGTAAGTCAATACTCCAATCGATAACTGTAACTTTTTTCTCACGATCCTTTTATTAAGAATTTCGTAGTATTGAATACATACCTTATTATGATTGTTTCATCTTATATTAATAACATACTGGATCAGCTGGAAGCTGAGAGGCACAACGGATGGAGCAACAACAGCAGCAGCATCAGCATTGTTAGTACATATTTTCTTCTTCGTAGTGTTGTGTGTGTATGTAATATGTTGCTGAGACATATTCGTTTCGTTAAGAAAATTCATCATAGGACTGCGTGTACACGTAATTTGTTGTTGTATGAGGCACATTTTTGTTGTTGTAGACGATGTTGAGGTAGAGGAGCAGGGAGGGACAGAGGTTATGATGCTTTCACATCACAGCTACCATGTAAGTGCACGTTCTAAAAAAAATTGTTCTTCAGATATTTTTGTATATACATAAAATGTTGCTGTTGTTTAGTGGTCAACGAGTCTGATACAGTCTTTTCGTTAAAAAAATTTCTTTCCAAAATTTCATCGTAGTGCTGTGTAAAAATAGTATATTGCTGTTATCTTGCGGCCAACGAGTCTATAGCATATTCTTTGTTGTTGTAGATGATTTCGAGGATCAGGAGCAAGGAGAGACGGAGGTTGTGATATCACCCACGTCACAACTTGTGTGTAAGTGTAAATTCTAAAAAAAAATGTTTTTCGTAATTTTTGTATGTGTGCATGTTTTGTTTTATTAAATAAATATGTCGCTGCTGTAAATGCTTTCGGCGACTTAGATCAGTGGATCAATGGTGGTTCAGCCGAGGTTGATGAGATACCACAGTGTATGGAGGAGATGGAGACAGAGCTGTATCAGCACGAGGAGACTCTGGAGGGATATGTCACAAGCAATATAGGTAGCTTATGTACACACTCACTCTGCTAGTGTATAGTCTGTGTTCCTCCCTTGCAGCAGCAGTAGCAGCAGCAGCAGCAGGCCATATCTAGAACTTTGTACTCAATTTTTTTTTTAAATTATTCTTCTTCTTCCAGCGGGTGTCTCACCACAATACACCAAGGAGTAGGTGTTGGGGTGGTGAAGAAATAACTACCTGGACGTGATTGTATGCATTACACTCTGCTGTGTAAGACGCCACTCGTCGCTGCATCAGAAGTCGCAGCAACTGCAGCGGCCACCACAGGCCGCCACCCACGCACCAGCTTCGCTTTGGTGTCCACTGGCCAGCCACTCTCTGGCAACCGGCTCAGGGTTGAGGCAAAAACCATCTCTGCGGCCTCAGCCAGGCTGCTCACACTGGGGCAATGCCCAAACGCTTCCTTTCCCACATTCTCGCCTGAACCGCAGTGTTCGTCCACATCAATTGGCAAGTGATTTCATGAGTCCACCTGGAGTGCTATACTGGACCGGTTTTCCAGGATGGAAGTTAGAGAGTCAGCTAAAGCACTCCACCAAATACTACATCTTGACATCCATATATATGTCTGTGGTGGGAAATTGCCCCTAAAGGCGGAAGAATCAGCAATGATCAACGACATGAGGATGCAGAAGGCAATGGAAACCACTGCATTAAAGACATGTAACGTGTATCTACAGGACAGGTGGCCTGTAGTTGAAGAAGTCTCATGATGATCTCTCCATTGACAAAAGATTCCGGAATAGACCCCATTCGGATCTCCGGGAGGGGACTGCCAAGGGGGAGGTTACCATGAGAAAAACATTGAATAATCAACGAAAGGATAATGTTCTACGAGTCGGGGCGTGGAATGTCAGAAGCTTGAACGTGGTAGGGAAACTAGAAAATCTGAAAAGGGAAATGCAAAGGATCAATCTAGATATAGTAGGGGTCAGTGAAGAGAAGTGGAAGGAAGACAAGGATTTCTGGTCAGATGAGTATCCGGTAATATCAACAGCAGCAGAAAATGGTA
The DNA here is from genome assembly GCF_023897955.1 of Schistocerca gregaria. Taxonomy (NCBI): domain Eukaryota; kingdom Metazoa; phylum Arthropoda; class Insecta; order Orthoptera; family Acrididae; genus Schistocerca; species Schistocerca gregaria. The sequence goes on along the minus strand of NC_064922.1, from coordinate 542,470,003 downwards.
TAATAGGTGTAGGATTCGTTATGAATAGGAAGGTAGGGCAGAGGGTGTGTTACTGTGAACAGTTCAGTGACCGGGTTGTTCTAATCAGAATCGACAGCAGACCAACACCGACAACGATAGTTCAGGTATACATGCCGACGTCGCAAGCTAAAGATGAACAGATAGAGAAAGTGTATGAGGATATTGAAAGGGTAATGCAGTATGTAAAGGGGGACGAAAATCTAATAGTCATGGGTGACTGGAATGCAGTTGTAGGGGAAGGAGTAGAAGAAAAGGTTACAGGAGAATATGGGCTTGGGACAAGGAATGAAAGAGGAGAAAGACTAATTGACTCTTGTAGCAAGTTTCAGCTAGTAATAGCGAATACTCTGTTCAAGAATCACAAGAGGAGGAGGTATACTTGGAAAAGGCCGGGAGATACGGGAAGATTTCTATTAGACTACATGATTGTCAGACAGAGATTCCGAAATCAGATACTGGATTGTAAGGCGTACCCAGGAGCAGATATAGACTCAGATCACAATATAGTAGTGATGAGGAGTAGGCTGAAGTTCAAGACATTAGTCAGGAAGAATCAATAGGCAAAGAAGTGGGATACGGAAGTTCTAAGGAATGACGAGATACGTTTGAAGTTCTCTAACTCCATAGATACAGCAATAAGGAATAGCGCAGTAGGCAGTACAGCTAAAGAGGAATGGACATCTCTAAAAAGGGCATCACAGAAGTTGGGAAGGAAAACATAGGTACAAGGAAGGTAGCTGCGAAGAACCCATGGGTAACAAAAGAAATACTTCAGTTGATTGACGAAAGTAGGAAGTACAAACATGTTCCGGGAAAATCAGGAATACAGAAATACAAGTCGCTGAGGAATGAAATAAATAGGAAGTGCAGGGAAGCTAAGACGAAATGGCTGCAGGAAAAATGTGAAGATATCGAAAAAGATATGATTGTCGGAAGGACAGACTCAGCGTACAGGAGAGTCAAAACAACCTTTGGTGACATTAAAAGCAACGGTGGTAACATTAAGAGTGCAACGGGAATTCCACTGTTAAATGCAGAGGAGACAGTAGATAGGTGGAAAGAATAAATTGGAAGCCTCTATGAGGGTGAAGATTTGTCTGATGTGATAGAAGAAGAAACAGGAGTCGATTTAGAAGAGATAGGGGATCCAGTATTAGAATCGGAATTTAAAAGAGCTTTGGAGGACTTACGGTCAAATAAGGCAGAAGCGATAGATAACATTCCATCAGAATTTCTAAAATCATTAGGGGAAGTGGCAACAAAACGACTATTCACGTTGGTGTGTAGAATATACGAGTCTGGCGACATACCATCTGACTTTCGGAAAAGCATCATCCACACATTTCCGAAGACTGCAAGAGTTGACAAGTGCGAGAGTTATCGCACAATCAGCTTAACAGCTCACGCATCGAAGCTGCTTACAAGAATAATATACAGAAGAATGGAAAAGAAAATTGAGAATGCGCTAGGTGACGGTCAGTTTGGCTTTAGGAAAAGTAAAGGCACGAGAGAGGCAATTCTGACGTTACGGCTAATAATGGAAGCAAGGCTAAAGAAAAATCAATACACGTTCATAGGATTTGTCGACCTGGAAAAACCGTTCGACAATATAAAATGGTGCAAGCTGTTCGAGATACTGAAAAATGTAGGGGTAAGCTATAGGGAGGGACGGGTCATATACAATATGTACAACAACCAAGAGGGAATAATAAGAGTGGACGATCAAGAACGAAGTGCTCGTATTAAGAAGGGTGTAAGACAAGGCTGTAGCCTTTCGCCCCTACTCTTCAATCTGTACATCGAGGAAGCAATGATGGAAATAAAAGAAAGGTTCAGGAGTGGAATGAAAATACAAGGTGAAAGGATATCAATGATACGATTCGCTGATGACATTACTATCCTGAGTGAAAGTGAAGAAGAATTAAATGATCTGCTGAACGGAATGAACAGTCTAATGAGTACACAGTATGGTTTGAGAGTAAATCGGAGAAAGACGAAGGTAATGAGAAGTAGCAGAAATGAGAACAGCGAGAAATTTAACATCAGGATTGATGGTCACGAAGTCAATGAAGTTAAGGAATTCTGCTACCTAGGCAGTAAAATAACCGATGACGGACGGAGCAAGGAAGACATCAAAAGCAGACTCGATATGGCAAAAAAGGCATTTCTGGCCAAGAGAAGTCTTACTAATATCAAATACCGGCCTTAATTTGAGGAAGAAATTTCTGAGGATGTACGTCTGGAATACAGCATTGTATGGTAGTGAAACATGGACTGTGGGAAAACCGGAACAGAAGAGAATCGAAGCATTTGAGATGTGGTGCTATAGACGAATGTTGAAAATTAGGTGGACTGATAAGATAAGGAATGAGGAGGTTCTACGCAGAATCGGAGAGGAAAGGAATATGTGGAAAACACTGATAAGGAGAAGGGACAGGCTGATAGGACATCTGCTAAGACATGAGGGAATGACTTCCATGGTACTAGAGGGAGCTGTAGAGGGCAAAAACTGTAGAGGAAGACAGAGATTGGAATACGTCAAGCAAATAATTGAGGACGTAGGTTGCAAGTGCTACTCTGAGATGAAGAGGTTAGCACAGGAAAGGAATTCGTGGCGGGCCGCATCAAAATCAAACCAGTCAGTAGACTGATGACAAAAAGAAAAAAAAAAAGGTTGAGTGAATGGATAGTCCAGCTATATCAAGCTTCCTACAGATATGGCTGATACGATAGCATGTATTAATGTCGAAAACAAAACCGACTATGCTTGTTCTGCATGGTCAGTCCTTGCTTGCAAAAGAAATTACGAGAAATACCCACACTGTGCATCTCAATACAGCGCCGGAACTGATGTTTGTAAATGTTATGACTTCGATGGTATCGAGTTTCCCGTCACGATCCAGGGTATACCTAAATTGGAGGTGCAGAATACTGGCATATCCTTGTTTATGGCGTGGGGAACACAAGTCAGATGAGCAAAACATGCAGGCTAAACATATAATCGTTAAACCCATCCATTTCTCAAAATTTGCCAGTGAATGTAACGTTCATGTGAACTTGTTGCTATTCTCAGATGCGGAAAATAAACACAATTATCATTACTACAAGATCAGGGATATGTTCCGACCCCTTCCTTCCTAAAACAGTAAACATGAGGGTAAACAGCATGTTTCCTTAACGTGCCTCAACGCCTTCTCCTCAGACAAGTTATCAGCAAAGCATCTAGTAGACTGCACTTTTAAGGACCCAGCAAGTGGTGTTATGCCTCCAGATGAAAACAAATTTATAGAGTTTTAGAACGCTCACCATCAGGAGCGATGTCAACTAGTGGTGTATGCCGACTTTGAATGCCTCCCCATTCCTGTGGCCTGCTGTGAACATGACCCTACAGTTTTCACATACTAGCTACACAGGAAAACATGTACCATGTACAGCAGTCTGCCAAGTTGCATCATTCTGTTATTCTACTGTTAACCGACACAAATCTTATGTCGGGATTAATCCAGCAGTTTCGCTTCTCACTGAGCTCGAAAAATTTTCATGGGAGTTTGATAAGCCTTACAGCAAGATCACTGCCATGACCAAATCGGAGGATGAAGATTTGTACAATAACGTGCTTGACTGCCACATTTGTGGGCGGCCATTAGATAGAAAAGCGGAACGTCCTTGTAGGGACCAGTGTCATCTTACGGGGAAGTTCCTTGGCGCCACCCATGACACATGCAATTGATGTATCAGTTACCACAACACATAGCCGTTTTCTTTCTTACTTTAAGTGGTTGGGACACTCCCTTTCTTGTTGAGCACTTGCCTAATTTCGGTGTGGTGAAGGACCAGGTTAGTGTCCTGCCTGAGAGTGTTGATAAGTATATTTCATTCTCCAAACGAATGACCAAGAGTTACGCTCTGCTTCTGTAACTCTCTAAGTTTTATACAGGCGCCACTCCAGAAATTTGTTGGAAGTGTGCCTCAGAGGGCTATGCCCATCACTCAAGCTGCCTTTCAGCTTGCGACTAGTAAGGTTTTTTTCCATACAATTATCTGGATAGTATGGCAAAAGTCAACGAAACCAGTCCACCGAACTGAGCAGCATTCTCCAGCAACCTAAAGGATGCCATATCAGATGCAGAGTACGAGCATGCTCTGAATTTCTGGCGGGAATTCAACGTCGCACCTTTAGGAGAGTATGCAAAGCTATACATGTAAACAGACATGCAGTTGCTCACGGATCTTTTCGAGAAATTTCGTAATGTATGCGTGACCACATATTCTCTGGATCCCGCCTTTTATTACACAGCATCTGGGTTGTCTTGGGGCGCTATGCTCAAGAAAACGAAGTGCAGTATCTAACTAATGACCAATGGTGAAATACTTCTTTTCTGTGACCGAGGTATTCTTGGCGGACTTTGTCAGTGTGGCCATAGCCACACAAAGGCAAATACCCCACTTGTGGATGAGAGGCTCAATGTATCCCATGATTCGATTTATGTCATGTATTTGGATGTCAATAGCCTGTATGGGTACGTCATGCAACAATCACTGTCGATTCGCCGGGAAGAATGATTCCGATGTGGTGCATGAGGTGGAGGCAAAACTCATATCCTATTAGTTCACATGATGCACATGCTGATTGTCCACTGTATTCAGAGCAACTAGTTCTATGAGGAGGCTCCATCCCAAAACTTATGACACCACTGGGGATAAGCAGAGATACATTACTCACTGTCGCAATCTCCAGTACTGTCTCAGATTGGGGATGAGACTGGTTAAAATCACCTGGGCTGTCTCCTTCAAGGAGTTCCACTTGGTTGAAGGAGTACATTGATTTGAATGTGACACTGAGGGCTTCCATGACATGTGTCTTTGAGAAAGATTTTTTAATTAATGGATAACTCAATTTTTGGCAAACAAAGAAAATTTTAGGTAAATAGTGAAATTTTGATTAGAACTGAATTGGATGGACATTGAGGCGTAAGAGGATGCATCACCAGGCCAAATTTTAAACGAGTTGCAGTATTCAATGAGAACTTTATTGCTGAGGATGTTGGCAATGGCTGCAGTAGAGTTCATGGAATCTTTGTATATGGGGGTGTGCATACAAGACCTATCGAAATTCTGCATGTACCGCTTTCATTATAAGTTTGCAAAATGTCATTTTACTGATCTTGAGTTACTGCATATGGATACATATAGCTTCATGTATTAGGCGAAGAACTGCAGTCCATATGAAGTAATGATGTGGCATGGTGAAGAATTTGACACATCTCCATATCTGGCGTATAATCCTTAGGTTTCTTCGACAAAACAAGGTGGTTACCGTCATACAAAAGTCGGATTATCTGTTTTGGAGTTCAAATGTATGTGAGAAAAAAATATATGCATACTGCACATTGGAATGTGCCACACCATACAGAGGTGGGCTAAGGGTGTGCGCTGTGTGGCATTGATAGCCCTCTCTGTCGAGAACTATTTGCAATGCGTCCACAGCGGTGTTTGTGGTGCTCCACCACAGCCACAGCATATGCTGCAGCAAACTAGAATTTGATTGAGAGGACATGACATGTACACAGTCTAAAGTCAGCCTGACCGAAACCCACTTGTACTCACACAATGTAGTATGACCCTTTCGCCATAGTGTAAGTCAGTGTGTGTGTTTGTGTTAGTATTTATTCATTTATTTATTTACACACACCATGTGTGTGAGGAATATATACCCTGTAAAAGTATACATGTTCAACATATTTGCTAATAAGAATCATACTTGTTAAATATCTATGTACCATGTGCAGTGACCAAAAAAAATTGTGTGCTGACAATATATATACTCAAGTTGCACATCATGTAAATAAAATAGATTTTTAAGTTTCACCTATCATTAGCTGCCCAAGTATGATATTACCCCCAAATTGTACCTCAAGAACTAAATGGTATCTCAAGAAACAAACTGTACCTGTAAGAACTGAATAAAAGAAAAAGTCGTTACCATATATCTTTCTTGTTGTTATTACAGAAAGTCTATCCTAGTTTTACATATAAAGGATGAGCAAAACACAAATGACATTAGTTTTGAAAAGGAAGGTGAAGTTTAACATGGAAGGTAATAGCATATGTAAATGGTGGCATGGAGTAACTCCTATTGTGCAGCATTTGTTTTTTTATGGGAGCATATAGCATGTGGCCATGTCTGCTTCCAAAGACATATAGCAAGCATATCTAAAATTATATCACCATTACTTGAGAGATCGTATCTGGGCAAAGCTGTATACAATCAAGGTGGGGAGAGAATGAAAAGAAATCATGCACAGATTGTGAGATAAAATTTATTTATTTTTCATCTAACTTAAAAAAACAATTCTAGATTTTCATGAGGAGACGCAACACTATTGTCACACATCTTTTTTGTCTTGAGTGATGGAAAGCAGGATACTCGTAGCTTTCCAGGTCCTGAATAGCAGCAAACTTGAAGATTTGACACATCCATGTGATCATCTTTGATGTAGATGATGGTCTTGGTGCGGCTGAATAATTGAAGCAATGTCACCACATATTGATAGGATATGCCAGGTTCATCCCATTGAATTTCTTGGTAGAAAAAGGTTAACAACCTTTCACTCCTCTTTGTTTTAGCACACTTCATTCCCTTGAAAGACCTCAGCAATACAATGTTTGTTGAGAAAGTCGCTATTATACTGGCATCTTCTGTGTATGCTATGAATGCAACATCTTTAAATATGAACTAGGTATGCTCATCATCGTAGAAACCCTGAGGGCCTGCAGTGATGGTCACATCTTGAGATGCCATTGCGAAATGCTCTGGGTATGGCTCAGCACCTGTTCATTTATACAACTCATTGCACAACACCAGTGAGTGGACAGTCATGTAGAACTAGAGCATATGCTGCAATACGTTCTGGTAAATTTAGCTGAAGACTCAAATTTAATTTGTACATATATTGATTCAGATTTAAAAATCTCACTCTGTTTTGACTAGTTTATTACCATGACTTGGTCAAGCTCCCTGAATTTCCATGGCCTAAGTAGACACCCTTCCTCTTCATAGTATGAATCACAGAACTTTACATACATCTTTATTCCATTGCAGGGGTAGAATTCGCAGTTCTGGTAGATTATGGCATTAGTTAACCAACAGTTGTCAAATTTAGTGGAGTCATTTGCTATATTCCCTCTTCTACTGGTCTGAGATTTAATTATGATGATCCTGGGCATCTGCAGTTGCACAGAGGTTTTAATAGCCCTCCTTTGTCTGCTTGCAGTCGGTACCACTGTATACTCTAAAAGCTTCCATGAACATTAAGATAACAGTGGAAATACACCATCCAGAACTTTCAAAAGCTTCAAATGCAGCTCATCTAACAGAGTGATGTGTGGTATTTTCCATATTATTTTATTGATGGCGATCTCATTATTCTCTTGTAGTCCATACTAGAGTCAGTTCGTATTTAGCATTTAGAACAATTCGCCACATGCCTTCAAAGCATCTCATAAGCAGTTTTAGAGATACATGCGGTAAATCTCTTGTACTCTTCCATTGTTCTGCTCACTGGCTCGTCTATGAACCATCCAGCATTTTCTAATGCGTTCAGATCCGAGGACGAAGCAGAGACATAAGTTTTAAAGTTGATGCTATACCTACATTGCAATTACAGCCAATCTTGGTAACTTTACGTTAATATCATATCTCATGAAACAGGAACGCTAGAGCATCACTTGTAAAGTTCGATGCCACTGTAGAAGTAGTACCACCTCTTTTATCAAATGATCCAGCAAGATATTTGAAACTTTTGCATTGCAGGGTTAAATCGCCTTGTGTTGTGTGACACTCCTAATTTCATCGGTCTTTAAAAATGTGGCTGATTTACAAGATTTGTGGGAGAAGTATTCCTGGCATACAATAAACTCGTCATGTTTCACTGGGTTAGTTGTATCAAAACTATGTCATTGCTAGGTTTCAGACCTACTGATTTAAGAAACTCATAGTTTGCATCTGTTAACGTGTTACCACCTTGCCATTCTGTTGTTAAGTGCTGTGTGTTGTGAATGTTGGTTACATACTTCACATCCATCCTGTCATCATTGACAATACAAGGACTTTGGGATGGGGTGGGGGTGGGGAGAGCTGCTGTGGATCCTGGCTTGTTGAAGGTTGCTGCTGCTTCTGGCCCTGGCCATTTGAAGGGCGACACTGGTTCCATTTCTGACAGATTTCTGCAAATGTGCAGACACTGGTGGTACTGCTTCAGATGTAGTCGTACAATGAATTCGTCGCCATGAAAATCAATGAGTTGGTTTTCCTGGTCTACAGTTTGCAGCTCCAGATAGTCCAATATCTAACCTGTCACTGGGAAATGAATGTTGATAGGGATCTCATACACCCTTTTCCTGCCAATGGAATCAATCTGTGACTGTGCGAATGAGTCTGTCATTGAGGTAGGAGTTCGTTGCAATGTTATACATGACATGGATTGTGCTGACAGGAAGTATATACATTAATTGGTCAGATCTGTAAAAGTTACCAGGGTCCTTCTTCAATACATGTCCTTTTTTGAAACCAATTAGTCATTCTGTTGAGCCTTTATGGTTAAAGTCAATCACTGCTTTTGATATCTTCATTTCAGATTTAAATGTGTTGATGTTTGTACATAGCACATTCATTTTCCATACAGTTTTAAAATATCATTTGAATCATCAATATCTTATGAACTTTGTTCAAGTTCCATAATATATTTTCCAGCATTTATTTCCGGATGCAGTTTATTATTAGACTCTTTGATATTCAGAGTACTGTTCTATGTATCCAGTCCAGTCAGCACAATACTCAATTCTTGGTTGCTTGAATCAGTTGGTGTGAAATAATTTGCACATAATACTGATGATCTTCTTTTAAAGTTAAAGTATATGACATCGAATCTGTACCTCAACTGATTAGTGGATGTTTTATGCACCTCCTTAGGAGTTTATCCTTCATCATAAATGTTGGAAGGAACATGATGCTCAGATGCCCACACAAGTAAGTATTAAAATCTTGGTAGCAATGGAAATTGAACACATGTCTCCTGATGGTCTAGCATCATTGCAACTCTTTTGGTGGCTACAGGTCTCCAAATGAGTCAAAATAGTAGACGTTATTAATTTATTAGAATTTTTCTTGACACATGCCTCCCAGTGGTTTCTTGGTCCCATAGCAACTTTAAATTCACAATTCCACTTTCTCCGAGTTTCCATATAGTCTTTAATAATTTATCCTGCATAAAAATACCACAGAATGATGAATTTTTCCTAATGAACTTGAGCAGATCTGCATTTGTAAGCTGTCTACATGGTAGGATGGCTATTGGGCTTTTTTTGTTAATGAAGAGACCTAGTCCTTTCTTGTATGGTTTCAGGTATAGTCCTTTGTCTGTTAGTTACTGCTTCAATCATGCAATTATGTCTTCTTGATTTCCCTAGCTGCTCTTGGGATTTCTGTGCATTCTTAGCAATCCATAGTCACAGCACCACCAGCCAATGAACCCATCATTGAAAGACCTGTCAGGGTAAAATGAGGAAGAGGATAATTCTTCATGATGTCAAGAATCAAGAATCAAGAGCTTTATTCACTATAAATCATTTCACAATGGTATGGGTTACATGTAGATAACTTATATGCAATGCACAGTAGTACAATGTCTAGCATTAAAGATCAGTTCTACAAGTTTTATGCAGTTCATAATAATACAATTAGAAGTAACAGTTTTTAAAAGTTAATATAATAATCTGGCAAATCAAAGGATTATTTAATATCATAAAAAGGGTAATGTGTTAACCAGTTGTAACACTTATGTTTAAAACAAATTATATACATGGTCCAAGCAGAGACTGGTAAATTATGAAAATTCTGAGTGGGTTTACTTTGTGAGAATTTCCAGTAATTTCCTGTGCCTAGCTGCATATAACTTCGACTTAGCCCCCCCTGACAACAAGTTTTATCGTATTGTTTATAATGTGAAGTCTTGCAACATATATACAAACACACAACAGTAAGTATTTTGAGTCTGTTGAAGAGTGGATGACAGTGTTCAAATGACCTGTCTTACAAATTAAGTGGAAAACTTTCTTTTTATATTTTTAAAATTTTATCCACATGGGCAGAATGTCCCCATATAATAAGTCCATGTGACATATACGATTGGAAAAGTCCAAAGTACATCAACTGAAGGTAATCCATACTTACCATTTCCCTTAGTTTCAAGAAGAGGTATGATACCTGACATACCTTTTTGCAGACATGATTGATACATTATTGCCAATTAAGTTTGGAGTCACTGTGAATACCTAGAAGTTTTATAGATTTAGTTTCTACATTCTTTGTCATGCCTAGTATGTGCTGTTGTGTGTTATTGGGATTACGTAAGAGTTTATTCGCAGTAAACCAGTCCATATCTATGTCAAGAGATTCCTTTATTATGTGGTTGAGTTCAGAGATGTTCTGATGAGAGGTAAACAATGTAGTATAATTTGCATAACATATGACCGGATGTGATATGTTGTAAGGCAGGTCATTGATTGCAACAATGAAAAAGAAGGGTCTGAGGATAGATCCTTGGGGAACACCTGTGTCTATCTTGAGCAAGGCAGAATGCATATTCCTGACTGAAACCAATTGCTTCCTGTTGTTGAAGTAAGAAGTGATGATTGCTGAAGTGTTCTCTTGCAGTCCATAGTATTCCAATTTCTTTAGTAGGATTTCAGTAGGAATGCAATCAAATGCCTTGCTTAAGTCATATAAGAAAGTGAGGCTTTGTTTTTGTTTTCAATGGCAGATAATGTTCGATCAATGATTTCTAAAACAGCAGCAGTTTTGTATTTCCCTTCTTGGGTATCATAAGAACCAGAGGTGCTTTAACTGGTCCTTTGTGCTTCAGGGCACTTTTGTTCACACACATCGCCATCAGGAAATAGTTCTTTAAATAATCCTGCACCGGCTTCTTCTTCTTCTTCTTCAGTCCATGACATGAGGTGTTCATAACTTGATTGAAATTCACACCCAAGCCCTACATATTTTCACCAGGCTTGGTTTTATCAACTCCAAATGCTGCCTTGAGCTGCTCTGTATCAGTATCCTTTCTCACACACATTGCCTTGACTTCATCAGCAAAAATTAGATCTGCAGCCTCACAACTCTTTTGCATGTGCAATGTTGTGTTGCAAACCTGCCTCATCAAGCAGGTTAATCCCCTTATCACCACAAGCAAAATGTTTTACAAGCTCCATACCAGCTCCACAGTAATTATACCCCAGAATGAACAATTCAGCTGAAAGTTTGCTGAAAATACCAGCGCCACTTATGATGTGTCTGCTATTGCGAATATTATGGAACTGTGCTGGTTGTGCTCCGTGCATCCCATTACATACCAAAAAGTCAGCGTCATTCAAGCAGCTTTGTGTTGCTGGAAAACCAAGGCATTCAACTAATGCTCTGTTCCCTCAATGTATTATCTCATGCTCTATGAGAAACACATATGGTTCTGAGTTGTTCTGCATTTCCTCTATGTAAAAGCATCCTGAAATTTCTTTGTCACTGCTATCCTTTATTATGTAAATTGTGGGATTTGTTCTCTGCATTTCTTAAACTGTGAATATCTTACTCAACCAGGTTGGGAGATATGACTTCTCAAATGCTCTCTTTTGTTTTGAGATATGTACCAAATCATGCAATTTAAATTTAGATATACAGGGATCCAGCATTTTTGATAGTATACCATATCCCTGAGGCCTTTATTAACAACATCGAGTGCTCTCAGTTTTATTGTGCTTTATTTGGCTAGATTATACTGTGTATTTATTTCTGGGAGGATATCTGGCTGTTTGAATGAGCCACAAAGATTAATATGCATCTACATTTAACCTTTTGTTGTTCCATTCAGACATTCTACGATATTCACCTTCAGGTGGGTGAATGTCGAGTAGTGATATATTCCATACCACTATGTCACAGTGTTGAAATACCTAGTCTAAAGCTCTCCACTCTGATCAGTTTGGAGGTTGTCCAGACATCAGTTAGTCCCTCTCTGCACCAAACACTCCAACATCTCCATGACATATCTCTCCATTTTTGTATTTTTGTTTCAGCAGGTAATGTCCAGGGAAATTTGGAGTACGCATTAGTAATCATTAAAATATATATGAATCCATTATCTGAAGGTGAATATGTTTGCATATCTAGAAGATCAGTTTGCTGTAAGTCATCCAAACCTTTATCATAACATATCTTCAATGATATGTTTTGCATTCTAGTTTCTACAGATGTCAAACTACAGTCCCCATACTTATTCGATTCTCTCTCTCTCTCTCTCTCTCTCTCTCTCTCTCTCTCTCTCTCTCTCTCTCTCTATGCTCATAGATTATTGAAACAACCTCACTCTAAAAAGCAATATTACCATCAGCAGCCGATACCATGAGTCACAGTCAGTCCATTTGCTCATTGGGATCGTCATAGCATCTACACTGCAGGGGTCAACAGCTGATTCTTCTAACATCTAATATAGGCTTTATAATGGTTTTGTTTTGCACTGCTCGGATTTATTGCCTTCCTATATACACCTGTCATTTGGGTTACTTCACCATACATCTCCAGCTCTTTGAGTGCATAATTTACAGATTTATGGGCTTTGGGAAAATGAGGTTCATTAGATCAGTTGTTCCTTAGCATTCCCTACTACCTGGTTTGTTTTCTGTTTTGAACTTAAAGGTTGCATGCCCAACATGTATGGGATTTCACCAGTGACATCGAGTTTTTTTGTGTATCCTATTATTGCTATGTTGCTTAATGAAATCAGCAGCACTGTCATCACTGAGTAATTTAGCTGAGAATTCATCAAGAGATTCAGTAACTGGCTTCAAGGCTTCTCAGTATCTGCTCTCCATCGAGATGTCTTAAGCTTAGCTGTCATAACTTCTTTTGGACAGCTCTCTGCGCCATGATGACCTTATGGTTAGTCGACAGCCTGTTACGTACTTCTTCACAAGGTACAGCTTATATACATTCCATTCAGTTCTATCAGCCTTTGCAGCTAAGTCGTCCACTTTCTTTCTCAGAATGATCCTGGTGTACATCTCTAGTTCCTTAACCCTAGCATCTAAGTCACTGGTCAGCCTCAGAAGGGCCTGAGCATGTGTCTAGGTCTTTAACTTCATGTTCAAGAGGCTGAAATTTTCCATCTATGTATAGATGTATTCTCTGTCTATGCACTTCTACTCTCTCAGGCAGGCAACCTGACCTATATGCAAATTTGTCCAAGTTGTGGTTTATGCTGACATACTCATCACTTTTTTTGTAGCTATACAGATAGAAACTGCTGGAAGTTCTGTCTATACCTACCTTTTCAGTTTTCTTGAATTATCACTATCTAGAAACCCATATGGGTATGACTCCAGCAATTTGTGCATATCTACAAAAAATCGTTGAATGGTTGAATGACATATCAGTTCGTACATGCGCCCAGTATGTCACAGTTTGTAGTAATAGATGGAAAGTCATTGAGTAAAACAGAATTGATTTTTGTCATTCCCCAAGGTAGTGTTCTAGGCCCTAAGCTGTTCCATACTCACATAGACGATTTATTAGACAATCTTAGCATCTGACTTAGGTCGATGATGCTGTCGTTTATCGACCTGTAAAGTCATCAGAAGATCAGAACAAATTTCAAAATAATTTAGGAAAATTATCTGAATGGTGCAAAAATTGGCAATTGACCCTAAATAACGAAAAGTGTGAGGTCATCCACATGAGTGCTAAAAGGAATCTATTAAACATTAGTTACACGATGAATCAGTCAAATCTAAAAACCGTGAATTCAGCTAAATACTTATGAATTATAATTATGAACAACTTAAACTGGAAGGAACACACAGAAAATATTGTGGGGACGGCTAGCCAAAGACTACAGTTTATTGGCAAGACCCTTAGAAAATGTAACAGATCTATTAAAGAGACAGCCTGCACTACACTTCTCCGTCCTCTTTCATAATACTGTTGCACAGTTCAGGATGCATGCCATTTAGGATTGATGGAGTACATCGAAAAAATTCAAAGAAGGACATCACGTTTCGTATTATCGCGAAATAGGGGAAGAGTCTCACTGAAATGACACAGGATTTGATGTGGATATCTTTAAAACAAAGGCGTTTTTCGCTATGCAGAATCTTCTGACAAAATTTCAATCATCAACTTTCTCCTCTCAGTGCGAAAATATTTTGTTTGACGCCGGCCTACATAGGGAAAAGGACCATCATAATAAAATAAGGGAAATCAAAGCTCTCACAGAAAGATAATTATTGTGAAGGTGGTTCGATGAAACTCTGCTAGGCATTTGAAAGTGATTGCAGACTATCCATGTACATGTAGATGTATAATTCGTTTTAAATTCAAGGTGTGTTGCTTGAAAGCGATAACGAGTTTTGCGTTATCCATTACTAGCTGTTTCAGAAATCTAGAATATTTTTGAGTCAAATGAAATAGTTAACACCTATATGACGATCAAAGCAGGAATATCTTAAAATTTGATCTTAGTTTGCACAGCAACATTATCAGATATGAACATGGTGTTTGGCTTTACCTTTTCTGGAAGAGGAATTTGACTGCTTTGACTGTCATGCATGTTACTCCACCTACAACCTACAGCATCTTTCGCCATAACAGCGTTTTTGAAAATACATGTAGAGGCTGAAAGCAGACTCGATCCAGGTGTGTTAGAAGTGAAAAGAGAATATTTGTCTTGCTGCAGTTAGATGAGGCTATAATGATCACTTGTATATTATTGGGTAGGAGTATCTCATTTCTCTTCTTCTGCGCCATCACAGTTAAATAAGATGAGGAATAATTTTTTTATTTACTCATCAACAATGGTATACGTTAGTAGAAATTCAGTGGTTGTGTCTTCACAACAGTACAGTACTTCGCAGATAAAGGTTTCTTGCATGTAGAGAGTTCTGCGCGTCTTTAGCTTCTTCTTTAGACACCGCATTGACGCAGTGTTCTAAACGAACACTATATGTGTGGAGGTAGTTCATAATGTCTTTATACACAGTTTGAACATAAGGCAGCCCACACTTCAGTTTTTCCAACACAATAGATAGCACCACCCAGAGGACGAACAAATTTGGAGTGTTGCAGATAAATTAATCGACCACCAGATCTCGCCATGATCACCATACCGTCATACAGTGATGTTATAGGTAGCTTCAGCCCAGTAACTAAATGTCCTGGGGTGGACAAGATGGAAAATACTCAGAGGTCATCTGTTGATTGATGCACTGTTCTGCATGATGCTGTTCATCCCATTACAACTCTGTAAATTACACTTTAATACTTCTCAATGCATTTTCAATCTCAAACACAACATGCCAGTCGCTATACCTTGATGCATCTATAGTAATATTCAAATGCTTTGAACCACTAACTTTTAAATTATAAGTTGAAATGAACAGTAGAAATAGCACATTGACAGGAACTGGCAGCTTCTTATCTACCACATCAATACTCTGTCCTTACAGTAGCACCTGAATGCTCTCGAACGGTTTGTATGTCAGAGACCATTATTGTGGTGTAGGGACCTAGCACAGTTCTTCTGAGAGTTGACGATGGGCTAGGTGTCTTCATCGATGAGCAGGATGGATAATGTTGTCCTGCACCAGGTGTTCTACAGGATTTATAGTGCTGCTGCCACTACTGGCCCCAACAGCCTGGAGATCGCTATAGCATAACACAGTGTTGCTGCCACTGCTGGTCCAGACATGCTAGAAGTTGCTGATGGTGCAGACTGGTGAACAAAGAGGAGGAAAAATAAGAAGAAGAAGAACAAACAATAAGTATTCCCAGATGAAGTCATGGAGTTGAACAAAGCCTTGGAACAAGATCACATGTGCTTACTTTTACACTTTGAGAAACTCAGCTGCTTTTGACACTTCATAGTCCTTCCACTGTCTGACAGCGACTGACATTGAATTTGTCTTAATATCCCCCAACGTCACGATCTCGTGAGCAGATGTGATCTTCCCACATTCCTATTGTTTCCTGCCTATTTTCAATGGGGGAGGGCAATGCAGCATTCCTATTAGTTCCCAAGGAAGATGGTGCGGGAACAAAACCTATTCAAGTTCCCTCTGGTGATAATATTGTGAACCAGCTCAGTCAAGTCCAATGCACCAGGGGAAACTGCTTCATTCTGTCTGTGGTAATGGAATAGGACAAAGTTGAGTCCTTCACTGTAGATTGGCAGGCCATTTCAGAAAAGACGAATCACTCCAGTACAAGCAGTAGTCTTTACGAGTTGAGAAATGCAATGTCAGCCTATCCTGCTGCATCACCATTATTTGCTGAAAAGTATTCACCCCACAGTCATCCATTATCACTTCCTTCCATTCCTTGTGTGGGAGGCTATGAAAACAATCCTAAGATGTATGCTTTCAGATAATACACACATTAAATTTCTCACTGTCCAATACCAACGTCTCACAACCAACTCAACACCGACATTTCACAATGAAAATAAAGTCAGCACCGTCTTTTCCAGGCTTTTTCCCACGAATTCACAAATGGGGCAGGGAAGGAGGCCTGTTTCCCACAAACTGATTAAATAAAGAATATCCAAATTGAATTGAAGCATATATTGCTATGTCAGTTGACAACGATTTGAATTTTGTGTTATGTGATCCTTCCTCTCCAGCAGCTCAGCACAAACTGAGTCCTTTTCCTGCCAATTTCCAGATGAAGGAGGGGGAGGGGAGGGGAGGAGACGCAGGTAGGGCTGGAGGATTTCCCAGGAGGGTAACAGGTGCCTGAGAACTGTTGTCCCTTTTTCCAGAGGGTTGGGGGAGGAGAAGATGGAGGAGGAGTGGTGGTGGTGGTGGGGGGTTCTCAGAAGGAGAGATTACCCCAGAGGATCAAAAAACAACCCCCAGGGGGTCATAAATCAGTTACCATAATAATAGGTAAGGGGTGTGGGAGAGGGTTAAATTACCTGTGAATGTATGCTTGCTCCTAAATGTATCCAACCCACATGAACAAAATGCACAAGCTCAAACTTGATTCCCCTACTGGCGTCTTCCTGTGTAGCGTCCCTGTCATCCATTTCATAAAGTTTGTTGCCTGACTCTGAGCTCATATGCTGACCACATCGTATTACTACCATCGATGTTACACCTTGCTGAAATCGTGGAAATGTCTACTTTTATTTAGTGCTTGAGAAATAAATCTTAGTTGAAATGGGGGCGACACATGCGATAATATTTCAGAGAATCCGTGCTTTTTCTAGCTTTTTTGGCGAGTATAAAATTTAAGGACACACAAAAATCAGACGGGAATTAGAAGAAAAATTTGCTTTGCTAAATTTAAAGATACAATCTTGTTCTATTTACGGGCGATTTTCGTCATTTTATGATTATTCCTTTTACCGCTGTAGTGTCAAACGCAAGGTGCTGCCATTCAGCTTACCGTTGTAGCTATTGTGACAGAGAAGACACAAGTGATAAGCTTGAACTTTTGTTGGTTAAATCACATATCTTTACTAATAAATACTCCTCCAGTTTGTTAGTTAAGAGTTTCTAAAGCAACTGTGTTAGTAGCTGGAATATACGCGAAGCTGTGGTGGAGCGTAGTTACCACAACGACGCGCCGCCAGTTTTTTAATGCACCATAAGCGCGAAGAACGGCAACTTCGTAGTCACATTCCAGTACAGCATTGCCACATTCAGTTTTTGTTGCGAGCAGAGGGAAATAATACAGAAAATTGGAAACAAATGCTCGCTACGCAAGGAGTTCACGATAAATAAGCATTTGTATAGCACGTTTCAACAGTGAATGGAAAAGTCAATTGGCGCGAATAAGTTTTGTAGTAAAGAATGATGACTGAAATAAAACTACCTTAACCACTGTCACTTTTGGCTGACTTCTCGCTGCTCTTTGTGCGTAACTGTTTTAAACTTTCTGTACGTAACTCACTAAATTCCTCCAGAAACTTTGGGGAACGCTTTCCAGAAACGATGATCTGCGCCTCCTTTCTGCCCACTAAAACATGAGCCAGAATTTGTTCCCAATGTGTCACGTTTTAATCGTTTTTCCAGAAGCGGAAGGTGTTTGAATTCCTCCTTTCTAACTATTACACTCTTGAACACCTCCGCTGTGATGACCACAAACATTTTCTGTCGGATAAGGCATTTTACTTTCTGGAGCGATTTATACCAAGTCAACGCTCAACAGTGTATAGTAAATAGTCGATCCACTGTTGCATAAGTAGTGTCTTATTTAAGCAAGAACCCACCTCTTTTACGTGCTACTTGGTTACTTTCCACCAGCAGATGTCTTTTGTTTAATTTCTTGTATCTGACGACCAATTTTTGAATAGCACTCCAAAGGGTTGTTTCACGCATATCAGGAACATTTCCCTGTATAAACTCGTCCAACAAAAAACTTCTGTCGCCTGCCAGAACTCGTTTTTGGTGATACAGGATGTGAGATTTCTCTATATTCTCTCGAAATTCCCTTCACTGTACTTTCACTAATGCCGAGACATTAAGAAATTCTCTTTACTGCCCGTGGAACGGAACTGCTCGCACCCTGTTCTTTTTCGGCCTCAATGGAAGCAAGCGCACTCATCACCATAGATTTTTCACAACTCCGTAAATGATGCATGGTTTTACACAAGCACAAGGCAACTAATTATGTTACGAGCACTGTCTTACACGAATACTCAACAACGAATGGGAGCACGATTGGTTCCTATCTGACAGGAAGTCGTCATGTAAACAAATGGCTCTGAGCACTACGGAACTTAACGTCTCAGGTCATCAGTCCCATAGAACTTAGAACTACTTAAACCTAACTATCCTAAGGACATCACACACATCCATGCCGGAGGCGGGATTCGAACCTGTGACCGTAGCAGTCACGCGCTTCTGGACTGAAGCGCCTAGAACCGCTCGGCCACCACGGCCATGTAAACTCTAAAACAATGAACATGAAGTGGAAATACTGTTCAGAGGTCTGGAAACATAGCACACGTGAGTACGCGGTGTATAGAAACGCAAAAGCAAATAAATTGAGGCTGTGATAGCGCTTTATGTAGATTTACATACATAAAAACATAACAGCTGTGAAACACATGAGGCGTCTTGTCACGGTCCCCGTGGCTTCCCCCATCGGAGGTTGTAGTCCTCTCCCGGGCATGGGTGTGTGTGTCGTCCTTAGCGTAAGTTAGTTTAAGTTAGGTTACATAGTGTGTAACATTAGGTAACGATGACCTCAGCAATTTTGCCCCGTAAGACCTTACAACAAATTTAATTTCTGAGACACAACAACAGAGCTTGCATTTACACTTTTCGTCTGGTTAATACACTCCTGGAAATTGAAAAAAGAACACATTGACACTGGTGTGTCAGACCCACCATACTTGCTCCGGACACTGCGAGAGGGCTGTACAAGCAATGATCACACGCACGGCACAGCGGACACACCAGGAACCGCGGTGTTGGCCGTCGAATGGCGCTAGCTGCGCAGCATTTGTGCACCGCCGCCGTCAGTGTCAGCCAGTTTGCCGTGGCATACGGAGCTCCATCGCAGTCTTTAACACTGGTAGCATGCCGGAACAGCGTGGACGTGAACCGTATGTGCAGTTGACGGACTTTGAGCGAGGGCGTATAGTGGGCATGCGGGAGGCCGGGTGGACGTACCGCCGAATTGCTCAACACGTGGGGCGTGAGGTCTCCACAGTACATCGATGTTGTCGCCAGTGGTCGGCGGAAGGTGCACGTGCCCGTCGACCTGGGACCGGACCGCAGCGACGCACGGATGCACGCCAAGACCGTAGGATCCTACGCAGTGCCGTAGGGGACCGCACCGCCACTTCCCAGTAAATTAGGGACACTGTTGCTCCTGGGGTATCGGCGAGGACCATTCGCAACCGTCTCCATGAAGCTGGGCTACGGTCCCGCACACCGTTAGGCCGTCTTCCGCTCACGCCCCAACATCGTGCAGCCCGCCTCCAGTGGTGTCGCGACAGGCGTGAATGGAGGGACGAATGGAGACGTGTCGTCTTCAGCGATGAGAGTCGCTTCTGCCTTGGTGCCAATGATGGTCGTATGCGTGTTTGGCGCCGTGCAGGTGAGCGCCACAATCAGGACTGCATACGACCGAGGCACACAGGGCCAACACCCGGCATCATGGTGTGGGGAGCGATCTCCTACACTGGCCGTACACCTCTGGTGATCGTCGAGGGGACACTGAATAGTGCACGGTACGTCCAAACCGTCATCGAACCCATCGTTCTACCATTCCTAGACCGGCAAGGACACTTGCTGTTCCAACAGGACAATGCACGTCCGCATGTATCCCGTGCCACCCAACGTGCTCTAGAAGGTGTAAGTAAACTACCCTGGCCAGCAAGATCTCCGGATCTGTCCCCCATTGAGCATGTTTGGGACTGGATGAAGCGTCGTCTCACTCGGTCTGCACGTCCAGCACGAACGCTGGTCCAACTGAGGCGCCAGGTGGAAATGGCATGGCAAGCTGTTCCACAGGACTACATCCAGCATCTCTACGATCGTCTCCATGGGAGAATAGCAGCCTGCATTGCTGCGAAAGGTGGATATACACTGTACTAGTGCCGACATTGTGCATGCTCTGTTGCCTGTGTCTATGTGCCTGTGGTTCTGTCAGTGTGAGCATGTGATGTATCTGGCCCCCAAGAATGTGTCAATAAAGTTTCCCCTTCCTGGGACAATGAATTCACGGTGTTCTTATTTCAATTTCCAGGAGTGTATGTATCACTGTTAGGCGAATTGTAGCAATCCACCCCACCCTCATTAGAGCAAAGCGACTAATTGGAAAGCAAAGACAATTCGTCTGGAAGCTGAATATGGTTGTATCTTTACATTGTGCAAAAGGAAATTTTTCTCCTAGTTGCTGCCTGACTTGTACGACTCCTGAGATTTGGTACTCGCTAAAAAGTGTTCGAAAAAGCAGACTTTCTCTTAAATATTACCGCGGTGTCTCCCCCGTTTTCAACTAAAATGTGATATTCATATACAAAATAATAATTGACTTTACCGGCAAGGTACCGATGTTCGTCATGCGAACAAGGCAGTGTTCTACATACCTCGACGACAGGAAACTGCAGATGTTCCAGACATTTAGCAGATTAATCACATCAAAGCAAATATCACCACCAAAGTTACGTAACTACCAACATGCGCTACTACATATGTGTCTAACCTGAAACAACACTCCAGAAAGTCAACACCTCAAAACAAACGGAGATAAATACTTAAATTATAAGCATGTACTTTTCTAAGTGCAACTGCGAAAGCTATTTCCGTCCATACAGCCTAAAAAATTTAAAGGCGCTGCATAAACTGCAGTCTTCTTGAACTGCTACATCTCCGACACCATATGACCTGAAAAATGATTAAGTATACATGTTTTTTGCACAGACTCAGATTAACCTCCACTTACCTACATGGTCAGGTCATGGTGTGGATTCACTCGTGTTTTCAGAAGCGTTGCGCCTTGTGGACATTGGACGGAAAATGCACTTCAGCACTGTTGCCGGCCATCCTCCATTACTTGTCTCTACAGTGCCTACAGTAGTAGTTCACAACCGTTCTGAGACCGTTACCCCTAGTTAGTGACCCTCTCCCCTCTCACTGTCGGCACTAGTACCTAACTAAACTTCAGAAGGTAAAATAATTTTCATTGAACACTTTCATTTGTATAACGACGAAGGATTTATTAGATTAGAATGGCGAAGCTATTTTTAGTGCATTGAGAGTCCTGGCTTCAACTCCTGTTCAGAAACGAAAGTTAAGTGTCCACTATTGAGCACAGACATTTGTTACAAGACATGCTTCCTCTGCGACACCATTCTCTCCAGCGTCATGTGCTTCATCCGCACTCTATACCTCCCGTTTAAAATCAAAAAACTTAAATTATGTGGCATTTATATTTAAATCTACTGTTTGTAAATGACTTGGTTGCTGGACTCCTTTCATCTTAACCGACATAAATAGGAAGACTTCAGGCTGCCAGTGATTTGTGTCTAGTCACTACCGCTAATAATGATAACAATAACAATAATGTTAAAAATACAATGTATGCAACAGTGTAGTAGCCATTACGTAGTTACTATTGTGCTGTGCTGTCAGTTAATTCGTTTATTGTTGCGAAGTGAACAATGAAGTAATTTCTAGCCTACTGCGGGAACTATTTACAACTCGCGGATGACATTTTATGAGATATTTAAACATATGCTATGTATATGTCTCAATTTTTCTTACGTAGATGCAATGGGTGCACTACGTAGGTAAGATGTTCCTTATATATTCCTCTGACAAGCTGTAACCTCCACTACATCGTGTCACGTGTTAATGCAAGTATCTGAAAAGAATGTCATTAATGATAACTTCTGTAATCAATATTACAGTCTTCCGAAATAGTGATTGTAGTAATGATCTTACAAAAATTAATTTACTTTTGTGATCGAAACACAGTCGAGTCTCTTGTTCTTATGCCTTAGAAAATTACATGTTACCCCTCGGGTGTAGTACTCCCTTGTTGGGTATCACTGGTCGAAGGGAAACTGTAATGGAACTGCGTTACATACACATTTCTGTAGTGTGTTGCCAGCAGTTGAGAAAACACATTAATGATTATTGCAATGTGAATATGAGGAGAAGGATGTCAAAAAATGATTGCAAAAGTTTATTGTAATTAGCAACTAAACACTTTATTTCATTGTTCTAAGTTCATGTATCTAAATTAGTCATATTTGTGAAGTCTGGTTTCTGCCTGAGGAAGCAGTAAATTATTGCAGTGGAAAGAGAGGTATTTAGCTATCGAAACTGGGAAGCCATGTTAACTGCCAAGCTTTTCCCACGTCCTTTCCATCTCTGGAACATCGAAATGAGGTGTGCGGCAGACTGAAATAAAGTAGACAGCTAACAGTGGTTCAGTATGGTCGCATTATAGTGTGCCCTTCATACTTTTAATATTTTGTGGTAATATTGGAGCAATTTATGGAAGAAGTCAATAATTAGTACTTTGCCGTAATAAATCATGTCAATGGATATAAGATACTTCCCTAACAAAATTATGTCGTTGCAACAATTTCACCATCTTACTTCAAGAATGGTTTCAAGAAGTAGACAATATGAAATGTTTGGTCTGATGAATGACATGTGATGTGATGATACTGTGGAAGCAAATGTGCTCCATTTCCTCAACTGCACTACTTCGAACAACGGAAGCTAATAGCATTTTATTTCGTAATTAAAAATGCAATAGAAAAGTCAGAGCTCTGTTAACAAAAAATGTGATGATTGTGTTTTTAGGATTAACACAGTAACAGTTAATTCTCAAAAGTGTAACGATCTTATTTCAAGTACCTTATATATACTTCGCTTAAAACCTACTTTAAAATTATTATTTGCCATGTGGAAAAGTAACTGCGGTTAATGCAATGTTAGTGTGGTTCATTTACATAACGAAGTAGATACATGAAACATGAATGGGTCGCATTGCAGCAGTGCTTAATTAAATATATTTGCTTAGATTCTCGAGACAAAAGTAAAACTAATCTAGAAATAATGATGAATTTCATATTTATTTAAAAAATTTCGGTAAGTGATCTGGGCCTAAAAGCTAAAAATTACAGTTATTCAACGATAAATTCATTAGCTGTTTCTTGTCTGATGAACATAATTTGTTTTTAAAAGACGTCCCATAGTGACTTATGACCGGTATCAGAACGCACAGTTATTAGTTTTCGGAACAAAAGTTCTCAAGATGAGTGTGTATTAGTTCCCGGCTCTGTCGAAAACTGTGTTTTAATGGCAAAAAATGACTGTCAAAACGTTAATTAAGTGGTAAAAGTGAATTAAAGTGTTAAACCTTCTTTCGAGATAAAATGACCCCCCCCCCCCCCAATTTTCAACTAAACGCTCCGGAATAAGCACTATAATGAAAATAATACTCTAACAGGTTTACAGGCTGTTAATACTTGTAATAAAATCGAGCCAGATCGCACAGTGGTTAGCACACTTGACTCGCATTCGGGAGGACGACGGTTCAAAGTCGCGTCCGGCCATCAGGATTTAGGTTTCCCGTGGTTTTCGTAAATCGCTCAAGGCAAATGCAGGGATAGTTCCTTTGAAAGGACACGGCCAATTTCTTTCCCCATCCTTGACACAATTCGAGCGTGTGCTCCGTCTCTAATAAACTCGATGTCGACGGGACGTTAAACCCAGTGTTCCTTCCTTCTGTTTTAACATTTGTAGAAGAGTCTAGTTCGAATCAAGAGAATTCTCAAAGTGTAAATGTTATTATTCTTTGCACGTGCTTAGTTAGACGGTACCTAAGCCACTCAATATTACAGCAAGATCACCCAGTTTAGCAGGTTCGACCATCCACTTGTAAAAAATGGCAAAAAAATGTATGCTATGCTCTAATTAAAAAACAAGGTGCAGGTGTGTAGGCTGATGCTGAGTAAGCGTCTAGGTCATCATCTCCCATTAACCCCCACCCCCTCCATCCCCAGTCATGCAGTCATTAACTGCGAGCTATTTCTCAGCATATGAAACGAAACGTTATTATTAATCAGAGAATTCTAAATACAGATAGAGGTAGTTACTACTGTGGGTCAGTGTTCTTCTTTTTCTGTTCATTGCACTGTCCCCTTTTACAGTTGTTCCAAAACTACCAAAAGCTAAGCATAGGATGGAAATGAAAGAAAAAAGCATGAGCAATAACAATCACGGCAAGTCTGTTGCCTGCAAAATGAAGACGTACCCTTGCTGGTAATAGGCAGAATCAAAATTAACCCAGAATTATAGTCATGACCGCACTTCCCTTATAGGAAGTGTGTGGATTCTTACAGAAGTGGTGCAAATGCGACATTTGAAGCACGTTTGGCAAGAAGAGTCACTGGACACCTCAAAGGAAGGCAGATAGGAACCGCAGTCTCAGCAGCATTCATTCCGCACAAAGAGCTACGTCAGAACTTTGGTGAAGGTTCCATTATGTGAAAGAGCAATGCAAGGGTCACCCGTATTTGTCAGTCCGCAAAAGGCCCGACACATGTTCTTCACTGCATGACTAAAATCAGCGACGTCTCCAAGGAAATTGTCTGCCCAACTTATCAGTGTCTCAGTAGTAGTAGTTCCTCGGTAAATTGTGTATCCGAGGATCATAGGAGTTGTTCTTTAAGACAGACATCAAGCAACATGCATCCCTCTCACGGGAGGCATTGTGGTGTCAGCAACATCGAGGTTGAGCAGTGAATGAAACCCCGGCTACCTTCTTCACAACAGTTCTTGGCCCCCATTCTTCTGGAGAGAAAGTGGTAGCCAGTACAGTGACAGAATAATCGTCGAAGGTAATAGTTCAGTAATGGTAGGGACTTGCTGTTCTAAGTTGTAATGTTATATGAGATAGTCTGTCTTCACATCTGCGTTAATGGTAGAAGTATTAGTGAGCAGAGGTGAAAGGTGAGGTGTTGCACTCACATGCGTGACTTTACAGAGGCGCAGTTATTCCAGACTTTCTTTGTTTGCTCCTGCATAAAACTGATCTGATGGAGAAATTGGATCAGTCAACGGCGGCCGAACATTGTCGACTGGGGACAAAAATTCGTGTAGCCCCAGTTTTAGTACAGTGTGTGGGTGGGGGAGAGTGTCATGAACAACATACTAAAAATCCTGACCAGTGGGGCGTGAGCGTGAAGGGGGTAGGCAGCGGGTTGTGGGAAAGGGTGTGTGTGAAGGCCACTTTTCCAGATTTTTCTTAAATATCTCGAAAACTGACACATCTGGCGAAAGTGTTTTCCAGTATAAAATTAATCTAAATTAAATGTCCTGCAATAAAGGCCCTATTCATTTTTTCTCTGGAACTGATAGTTTCGGCATTGCAGGCGATGTAAGAAACGCTGATTATTAGAAACAATATGACAAAGCTATAAATCTATTCTTTATTTTTAAATGGTATAGATTAAGGACAAATATTAAATGTCTGTACCACATTTAACTGCAGTACAGCAATATTAAGGTATAAATTGTGCTCTGGGGGCGTAACATGGTGGACAGATGAGGGGATCGTAAAAGCGTGAGGGAAGACAGGACGCTGGGTTGTGGCCATGCTCTTCCCTCCTTTATACATCTACAAAATGATGAGCGGACGGATAATTCCACATTCTCACTACAGCACTACGCCACAAAAAGCAACTACAAGATATTTAGCAAAGTTATATCGATGCTTCTATAGCATTCCTTGTTAATCACTAGCGACGCAGTGTGCATACACTCCCAGGGGTGTGTTTATTTTCCAGAAAATGTGTTATCACTACATGTAATACTGGTAGAAGTTGTTAGTAATGAAAAAGCAAGAAAAACATGTGGATTGATTCTGCTTTAATCTCTACACACTGTTCTACTCAGCTACAGAGGAAACTGATTCTTAGTACTCTTGTACGGCAACTGAAGCGTTGTTGCGAGAAACGCAACTTCCCCCACCGTAGCGCTGCTCGCTCTTCATTTACAAATATATTGTATCTTTCCAGCACTTCCTATTGTAATGGAACGCGAAATTGAAGCGTCACCCCATCCACAAGGATCAGCTCAGTTTGTAGGTAAATATAAGTTTAATTTAGTGTTTTGTGTATGTATTTTTTAAAAATTTCTTTATTCTTCAATATATGATACATAACAACCCACCACCTTATGCAATTAGTGGGTCCTAGTTGATACTATCTAAGTGTTACTACTACAGCTTACTCTATGTTAGTTGTCTTTTACTCTCACTATGGGCACTACTGTTATGTCTTTCTTTGTTATTTTATTCTACTTATGCTAATCTACTTCTACCTGCAGCGTTACAGACGTGCCAGCCTTGTATAAACCTACGATGTTGGCCCTGTTCACCGAGCTAATCACGGTGAACGTGCCCCTGGCACCGGGCTGGCCGGAGTTGTTGATCGCTGCAGTACTATACTAATGTTCTTATCCTAGCTTATCCTACGTCTAACCTAACCTGACCTAGCGTCAAAATCGGTGAGTGTCTGGGTCGGTAGTTGGGCGCACCCTCCCCCTAATCAGAGACGTGGCGGATTCCAGCCGTGAGGCGGCTGGCCAAGTCCGCGCCCCGGCGGAAACAGGACAGGTGCGCAGAGTCAGATTTGGTGTGATGGCATCTTAGTCGTTGTTCCTAAGATATTCCTTTATCACTTTAAGTGCTATCTCATTTGCTAATTTATTAAGGATTGAGAAATGGTCCTCACGCCTGAGCAGGTGATACGTGTCGTAGTTGGATAGCTGATGACGTAATTGCGCCGCTACGTCGTCAAAGAGGTGGCACTCATACACCACGTGTTCTGGGGTGCCTGATGTGGCCCCACAGTCACAAGCTGGTGAAGCCCGTTTCCCGAACCGGCATAGGTATGCCGGGTAGGGTCCATGACCCGTGAGGAGGTGCAGCGGTCCTCGTGACCGCGTAAAGTGTTTTAATTGCAGTCTTTCCCTGATGTTGGGCAGCAGTTCGTATGTTCTGTGACCGGTTTCTTCGTTGTCCCAGTGTTCTTGCCAAAGTTCTTCCCTCCTGCGTTTAATTTTCATTTTGTTTGCCACATGAATCCCCATTAGATCAACTATTTTATCCCTGTTTCCCTTTTTAACCCAGTAACATGTTGCTTGCTCTCTGATTTTTATATCAAGCGCACAGAGCCCCATTACTGCTGTTAGCGCTCCTCCCGGTGTTGCTCTGTATGCCCCTACTGATCTGAGAAGCATGTCATGGCAGGCATAACCCTCGTGAGTCGGTGGGCCAGACTCCTGACCCATATCCTACAATTGATGTCAGTATGCTGTTGTGGTATAGTTTGATTAATTCTGGTGGCAGGTGGAAGCGTTTGTGACCAATTACCATTAAATTGTTTAGTGTTTCTAACGATCTCTGTGTGACGATGTCAGTATGTGATGCGTAAGTCCACCTCTCATCGACGATTACGCCCAAGTATCGCGCCTCATGGCGTCGAAGAACTGGTGAGCCATCTATTCTTACAGTCGGATTCCTAATTGTCCTTTTAGGCGTAAGTACGTAGACTTGGTGAAATCTTCATTTTGGTCATGTGGCACCATGTACTCAAGATTGATATGGCCCTCTCAATTATCGGCTCTAAGTCTTCGCGGCTACGGCCGCCAACTAGCAGGAGGAGGTCGTCCGCGTAGGCTATGCCCTCTAGCACATCGTCGCTGCTCTGTAGGTTGTCTAAGAGGGGTTCTATGTTAACATCCCAGAAGAGTGGCCCCAGAACAGATCCCTGTGGACACCCCTTGGTGATCTTTTTACTTATTCTCCCGATAGGGGACGACAGCCAGACCTCCCTATTCTCACAATACCTCCTGAGCCATATAGCGACCCCGGGCACTCGTTCTCTCACAAGCGGGAGAAGAGCGAGGGCCACCACAGGCTGTCAAAGGCGTTTATGTATTTGTAATACTTTGTCATGTTTGTAAAATATTTAAAGTTTTGTATTTTTGCTTTGTATGTTTCATGTTTGGAGAGAGCAGCGCAACTGGCGGAAACAGTATCTTCACTGCCGGAACCAGAAAGAAAATTGCTTGCCACTAGACGTCGCGGGTCAACGGCCAAAGGGCAGCAGAAGAACCTGTGACCCGGTTGTTGCGTCGAACCTCCAACACCCAAATAAAAAAAATTTGTGATTTTCCATTGTAATGACGTCACAGAATGTTTAGTTCATGTTGTATTTTGTTCAGTTCTGTTTTGTCGAGTTTGATGTTCACATCTGTATGTAGCATATACGAAGACAATAAAAGAGAGTATGCTCTAAAGCTTAAATACGTGTTCGAGAATTACTTACGAAGAGTTATATTGAAGAAGAATTATTACTGAATTTTTCCAAGATATTAATTTTCAGAACAGTTTGATTTCTATTTTTGAATCTTAAAGGTTTTACAGTCTGATTTTAATATGGAAAAAATAAGATAACTTGCAAGAATATAATTTCCAAGAAGAAACAAACGACATCTAAATTTCAAAAGTTTGCGCAAACCAGTTGGACTGAGTGACGTAATTCTGCACAAACGACTCAACTGAAGGTGTTTTACGAGAGAATCCTTCGGAAGTCAATGCGGGTCTTCGTGGAGCCTTCACCTGCCAGGAGCGACTTCGCGTGTGTGAGAACCTGACAGAGCGCAGCCAAGCAGTACGGTCACGTAGTTATTCCACGAGAAGGCACACCTGTTGGGCAGAAGCTGAACGCCGCAAACCCCAACAACCTTTTTCTCTCTAAGCTAACAGGCCCAGTACGTTGGCTGGGGGTCCCCGGCATGTATTAACGGTGTTGCTGAGGGCTTCGCCTGTCTGCGGTGCGGCCGAGCGTGGTTGCAGCCAGTGACGTCTCTGGTGTTCGACTCAGCGTCCCGCCGGTTGCGGAAGCGGGGTCGCAGCAACTCAGCGGTTGCATCGACGGCTGTTACTTCTGCAGCTCACAGCAGCGCACTTATCACCGAGAGGTACAAACTACAACATTAGTGCCCGGTGAGTCTGTTTTATGTAGGAAGTGGTGTGTTGCGCTTAGGGAAGTGTGCTTTTAATAGGATTGGTGATTACAAGTCTGCGTGTGTAATTAGTTAGCATTTTTCAAAAATGTCGGGAAGTGAAATGTCAGACGAAGAACATTCTGTGTCTGATAGGAGCATGAAATATTTTTTTTAGAGCTACGGCTAAGATGGAAACCAGACTGAAACAATCTATCGTTGAGTCTATAGTTGGATTTAAAAGAGGAACTTAAAAGGGAACTAACTAAATCTACAGACAGATTACAGGAACATCTTAATGAAACCAATCGAGAATTATGTGGTAAAATAGAGGCTTCTAAAACTGAGACGCAGGAAAAATTAATAAGACCTAGTAATAAGATTGCTCATAATTGTAAAAGGTTAGAAGAGCATATCCAGGAAAAAGCTCGCATGTGAAACGATATTACCGACTTAAACAAGAGACTAGATAATGTCAATGACTTAGTTGTAAATGAAATAGAGAAAAATAATGTTAAGTTACGAGATGATTTTACTGTTGTTGTTGTTGTAGTCTTTAGTCCTGAGACTGGTTTGAAGCAGCTCTCCATGCTACTCTCTTCTGTGCAAGCTTCTTCATCTCCCAGTACCTACTGCAACCTACATCCTTCTGAATCTGCTTAGTGTATTCATCTCTTGGTCTCCCTCTACGATTTTTACCCTCCACGCTGCCCTCCAATACTAACTATGCAAACAGAAACTGTTCGTTGAGAATTATTAGAATCTATTAAAGAAGTCTCTACCAAAACTGTAGAGATTTCTTCAATAGATAATGTAGAATTAGAGACATTGGCTCAACGAGTAGAATAGGACCATACTGAAATCGAAAATATAAAATCTGTAATTACTGAAATTTGCCGTAATATCGATACTCCCAAAGATAATGATGTTGATGAAAGTACAAAGCGTTCACATCGTGAACGTAGTGAAGAATCGATGTTAGCAAACCGTGTATCCAGCACAATGATGCGAATACAGGAAATTACTAAACGGCTAGCAGAATTAGATAATAATGAAAACATTTCAAGTAGTAGAACTAATAACGTAATCAGAGACAACAGTCGCATCGTGTTTGGTAGCATGGAAGACAACAATGCAAATAAAGAAACCACCGCAAGCGAATCCGACGTAACTCCGCCTCTGCAATCTAAACAAAATCAGCCCATGTCTCTCGCAGAATGTTGGGACGATATAATGACAAATTCAAATGAAGCAAGTCGATTTCCTGTATTCAGACCAGGAGACGAACTTCACCCTATAATCTTCATAAAGGCTTTTGAAACTTCTGTGTCTCCTAAATGGAGTAATGAAAAACGGATCAATTTGTAATAGGGCATTTAGAAACACAAGTCGCAGAATGGGCGGTACTGCATAGGACTAAATTTAGGGACTGGGAGGACTTCGTTAAGCAGTTTAAACAAAATTATTGGTCAAGAGGAAAACAACACCACTTAACTTTAGAGTTGTCAGACCCTCCTCCTTATTTTAGACGGTGGGGAGGTTATAGATATTATTTCGAATGGCATTTAAACCACCCTAAATTAATTAAAGAACCAATTATTGAAAGCCATCTAATACGAGTCTTAATTAGAAGATTACCGTATTATGTGAAGGAAAAAATGATAGAAAGGGAATGGTTGCAACCTTGCGAATTACTGGGATATTTAGAACAGTTACATACACTTAGTAGAGAACGGCAAGACTAGAGATTTAGATTTAGTAGAAATGAAAGTTCTCGAAACAATAATAATTCATAACCGCGAAAATTTAACAACAACAATCATAGCCGGTTTTGTTATATAAAACGTCACTCTAAAGATCAAGAGAGCAAACAAAATCAGGGTAATAATTCTGAAATGCGGAAATTACACAATAACGATAATGAGACAAATCACCCTCAAGTAATTAAAGGGGCAAGTTGTAGGTGATATTATCATAGAAAGTTCGGAAAACTAGTTAAGTTCTTTAGTACGGGTCGACTGAAGGGAACTGTTAGTCAATATTATAAAAGACCCACTTGCAGTTTTTCATTAAGGTGCCAAAGGAGGGTGATTGGCAACAAGATTTACTTCGTGAAGACAATCAGATAAGAGAGAATATAACTTATAAACCCATTATTAAAGGTTATATTAAAGATACTGAAGTAAATATTATAATCGATTCGGGTAGCGAAGTAAGTATTTTGTCTAAAGAATTATTTCAACTTAAAAGGAAATACTGGAATTTTCCAACCTTTCCAGTAACTGGTGTGACAATTATAGGAGTTGCTGGTAAAAGAAGTCAAAATATTAGTGAAGAAATTTATTTAACTTTTGAAATTTCTAAACAATCATTTTTTTTCACTCTGTTCTTGTTTTAGCAAACTCACACGTGGCCTTAATCTTAGGTATAGACTGGTTGTGTAAGTATAAATCTATATTAGATTTTAAAGACTCTTCCTCAACCATTCATAAGGAAGCATATACTTTTAAAGTAGTGTTTTTTAATAACCAGGTATCTGAAAATTGTTACGAATCTTTACAAGTTAAGTACACACGGCCCATAAACCTATTAGTAGGTTCTAATGATCTTGAATATGAGATGTACCAGTGTGAGGTTAGTAATAGTATCGAAATCGAAGTGAAAGAAAAATGTTATTCTATGAATAGTCTATCCGAACAAGAAAAAGAAGAGCTAGAATCTTTATTGTTAGAATTTAGAGCCCTCTTCTCAGATGAATCAAAGATTACGTTTGTAAACTTAAAATTAGGGATCAAAAACCGTTCTTTAAGAAACCTGATCCTGTCCAGTACAATTCAAAGAACCAGCTAGCAGGGACATAAATAAGATACTAGAACAGAATATTATCGAACGATTATGTAGTGCTTTTAACAGTTCTATGTGGGCAGTTAAGGAAGCTGCTGGTGGGGTACGACTGGTTCTGGATGCTCGTGAATTAAATCAAATTGTAGAGATGGAAAGAGACAGATCTATTCCTATGGAGGAGGTATTTCTTTAAATTCCTGGTTCTCGCTACTTGAGTACAATGGATTTAACTGCTAGTTAGCATCAAGTCATAGTACACCCAGATTCTCGGCAGTATACGACTTTTCTTTTTGAAGGCAGATCATATCAGTTCCAAGATTTACCTTTCGGTCTTAATATATCAGTGTCAACTTTCATTAGGGCTTTAGATTCTGCTTTGGGTTAGGAATTATTAGAGAAGATTATCTTATATGTAGATGATATTTTGGTACCCACTAAAACGTGGAATGAACACGTAACTATTACGGGAATTGTTTAACCATTTAACTGATAGATGAATCACTTTAAAATCATCTAAATCTTACTTCGGAAAAGAAGAGGTGAGATTTTTAGGGAATATAGTGGACACTAAAGGTATTAGGCCAGATCCAGCACGTATTGAAGCTATGTCCAAGGCCTAGGAATTGGAAACAACTGAAATCATTCTTAGGAATGGTAGGATTTCTGAGAAGATTTGTTCCAGGGCAGGATATTGTGAATCCTAAATTACTCGATTTATTAAAAGAGAAATCGGTATGGCTCTGGGGTAAAGAGAAAGAGGAAGTCTTTAATAAGATAAAACGAACATTAATGGAAGCTAAAATGTTATACCACCCAAATTTCAATCAGGACGTTTGTATGTGTACAGACGGCACTGATTATGGTGTGTCTTGCGTAATATTCCAAGGTGATTTGAATAATTAAAAGGGATTATATCAAGCTATTGGATTCGCAAGTGGGACT
This sequence comes from Schistocerca gregaria, assembly GCF_023897955.1. Classification (NCBI taxonomy): domain Eukaryota; kingdom Metazoa; phylum Arthropoda; class Insecta; order Orthoptera; family Acrididae; genus Schistocerca; species Schistocerca gregaria. Next base: position 542,436,601 of record NC_064922.1, on the reverse strand, counting down.
TTAAATAAACATGAAAGAAATTATTTTGTAGCCGAGAAGGAAGCTCTCGCAGTGGTATGGGGTTTTCAAAGATTTAGAGGATTATTAATTGGAAAAAAACAGTTGTATATACTGATCATCAGGCTTTAACCTTTTTAAACAATTGCCGATTACTTTACTGTGGGTTATTACGTTGGGTATTATGCTTGCAGGAATTTCAGTACGAAATTAAGTCTATAAAAGGATCTCAAAATGTAGTTTCGGATGCTTTGTCGAGGCTTCCAGTAGGAATGGAGAATATTAGCATTGTAAAAGAACCAGGAACAAATTACCGTGTTTATTTCCTTTTAAATCAGGAGAACGAAAGTAAGGTCAAAAGGTTAATAACTGCTATTAAATGCAATCAAAGAAATGACTATCAGTATAGGGATGTTATACAAAACCTTAGTTGTGGGGAAGAAACAGTTAACACTAGAGGTGTGCGGTTATATTTCAACGAGTTGTTGTATTGGAAAGCACAGAGGGAACATCAGAGGCGGAAAATTTGCATTCCGAAAACTGTCGTTTACGAATTAGTTACTTATATCCATGAAGGTTACGGGCATTTTGGTATTCATAAATGTGTCAAACATCTAATGAAGTATTATTATTTGAAAAATATGTCCCATATTGTAAAAAGTATTGTGAAATCTGCCAAAAAGGTAAAGTTAGTAACAAATCTAAGCGTTATAAATTATGTGCGGTAATTCCTCGAAGTCTATGGGATCTACTATCACTGGATTTTTTCGGTCCTCTGCCTAGTAGTTCAGAAGGATCAGAAGGACTCAGTTATGTGTTTGTTATAATGGAATGTTGGTCCAAACATGTGAAACTATTCACTTTGAAACTAGTGAAAACAGCAAGCGTTATATGCAGTCTCACTCAGAATTACTTTGTTAACTGGGGCGTTCCTAAACGACTTATGTCCAACAACGGTAGTGCTTTTATTAGTCAAAAGATTTAAGATATGATAAAACGATTTGGAATACGGCACATCTTAATCTCAAAATATCACTCTCAAAATAATTTAGTAGAAAGAGTTATGAAAGAATTAGGACTGTTATGTAAAACATATTGTGCATCTAGACATACTCTGTGGGCCAAACTAATGCCTGAATTCGAAAAAATATTAAACGAACTGCATCATCTAACGACAAAGTTATCAGCTATAGAAATTTTAGGCAAACGAATTATAGGAGAGCCTTTACTAGCTGCTTTACCTTGGCCACCAGTAAATGAGACCCAACAATACATTTCAAGTGACAAAATTCGCGAACAGATTGTTAAGAAAGCTGAACAGATACTTAAAAGTTATAACCAACATGCTATAGAACCCTCATTTCGAGTAGGAGACCTTATATTAGTACGATCTCATGCTAAAGTTCGAAAATTTATAAGGAATGTAGGAAATTATTCTTTACCTTTGAAGGTCCACATGTTGTCCATAAGGTTGTACACCCCAAAGTGTTACTTCTTATGGAACCTTCGTCAGGTGTAATTAAGGGTTTATATAGTGTTGATCAAATTAAACCATTCATTCCTAAAGAAGTTAATATTTAGTTTATGTTAAATATGAACGAGTGTTCGTGGTTTATTCATGCAATTTTTTTGTGATAGGGACGTATTATTTTAAGGAAATGGCAAAAAGTTTACACAAGGGCTCGACAAAAATCTACCAGTACTTCAAGAAAGAAAAGATAACTAAAACGGGTTTATATGGAAGAAATTTTGTTATTAGGTCAGAAGGAATTTTGTATATTTTTGTATTTACTCGGATAGTAGGAACCAAAGGGGATGGTTAATGGTTTTAGGGACCATGGGAGTCCAGAGCTGTAATGCTCATGAGGACATAGCAGAGTGCCTGTAATAGATATTGGTAACAGTGTTAACATAGAACACACCAAGCGGGGCCTTCTCTCTTGTTTCTCCTAAATAAATTGCCATTAGCTAAAAACAGTGTCCAAAGGTAAAGAAAACCGTGCCGAGTTTCTGAAGAAAGTTTGCTTGATTTCTTCTTGAGCTCATGCATAAACAAAGTATTATGGAAAGGAACGATGTAAGGTAAATAGTACTAGCAGCTATTGTGAGAAACTCATTATATATATATATATATATATATATATATATATATATATATATATATATATATATATTGGAAAGAGTAACTTTTGTAAATAAATAAACCTGAGACGAACCTATAACAATTTGAACGCTCTATCCTAATGTAATAACGTTAAGGAACGTGCTAAGTCATTATTTACTAGAAACTATTAAGTGGAAAGGAGTAATCTCCGTATATTCAGCTACGAATATAGCTACGGATAGTGTCCATGACCAGTGAGAAAGTGTATAAGCCCTCGTGTAGGTTCAAAATATTTCATACCCCCACACTCTTTAGCGTCTGGTATGAACTGGAAGGTTCTTCTCCCCGTTTTTTCTTCCTCCCAAGCCCTCTGCCGAAGTTCCTCCCCTCTGTTTCGTATTTTCCTCTTATCCTGCACCCTCACACCCATGATCTATTATATTCTCCCTGTTCCCCTTTTTGGCCCAGTACCATGCCGCTTGCTCACGTATCTTGATACTTAGCGGGCAGAGCCCCATTATGAATAACAGAGCTCCCCCCGGTGATGTTCTGTAGGCCCCCACAGATCTCAAAATCATGCTTCATTGGACTCTTCTCAGTCATGGCGGGCACGACCCTCGTGAGCCTGTGCGCCCAGACTTCCGAGCTGTACGTAACCCACTACCGCGGTTAGAATACTATTGTGATAAAGTTTTATGAGATGAGGAGGGAGATGAAATCTTTTATATCCAATGGAGGTGAGGTTGTTTAGTAGTTGGAGAGCTCTCTGGGTTACGGTGTCTATGTGTTTCCCGAAGTTCCATCTCTCGCCAATAATGACTCCCAAGTTTGGAGAGAGCAGCGCAACTTGTGGAAACAGCATCGTCACTGCCAGAACCAGAAAGAAAATTGCTGACCACTAGACGTCGAAGGTCAACGGCCAAAGAGCAGCAGAAGATCCTGTGACCGGGTTGTTACGTCGAACCTCCAACACCCAAATAAAAAAAATTTGTGATTTTCCATTGTAATGACGTCACAGAATGTTTAGTTCATGTTGTATTTTGTTCAGTTCTGTTTTGTCGAGTTTGATGTTCACATCTGTATGTAGCATATACGAAGACAATAAAAGAGAGTATGCTCTAAAGCTTAAATACGTGTTCGAGAATTATTTACGAAGAGTTATATTGAGGAAGAATTATTACTGAATTTTTCCAAGATATTAATTTTCAGAAGAGTTTGATTTCTATTTTTGAATCTTAAAGGTTTTACAGTCTGATTTTAATATGGAAAAAATAAGATAACTTGCAAGAATATAATTTCCAAGAAGAAACAAACGACATCTAAATTTCAAAAGTTTGCGCAAACCAGTTGGACTGAGTGACGTAATTCTGCACAAACGACTCAACTGAAAGTGTTTTAATTACAGTTTCGTTCAAGAATCTTTTATAGGCAACTTTAAAAGAATTTAAATAGTTTTTTGAAATGTTTTTTAAACGACGTAGGTGACGAAGTCTGCACATGATCACATTTCAAAGAAAAATCAGTGAGTCATATGCATCGTTACACTACACTATCCAGTTCTGTTACAGAGGGAGCCAGTTTAAACCTCTGGTTCTCTTAAGATTTTGGGGAAGTTGAGGGTGGGGTTTGTTTGATTTTTATTTGGTCCCAGTAGTTTACATTTTGTAGAAAGTGTGTACTTGTAATACAGGACAACTAAACCTAAACCTATTTTCTTGCAATATTTAACCTATTTATAACATCAAAGTGGGAATATTTATAATAATATTGCATAGATTTTTCACCTAGTTTTTAGATCCTGAAAATTTTCTATGTACTACATTATACTCATATTTACATTTTTATCTCAGTATTTACATCTCAAGTTATTTACACATCATAATATGTTCAATTAGTTACATTATCACTGTAAGGGTAATAGCAGTATTTTTCAGTCATTGATACATATACTCTTCTACACTATAAAATTCTTTTTCCATTAAATAATCTTTTAAAAGTCGGTGCTGTATGCTTCTCAGCTGGCCTTTATTTCTTGTTTCATATGTATGAACGTCTGCATTTCTTTCTAGTACTACATTTCTTTTTATTAATTTTTATTAATGATGTTATTATTTTTTAAATGTCTAGAGATGAAAATGTCAGTATTTTTAGACTATGGAAAGCAGTTCTGCATGAGTCTCTTTCTTGCTTATTCAAGATGGTCCTAACAGTTTTTTGTTGCAAAGTAAATATTCTTTTTCTATTTTTCTACTGGAATTTCCCCAAACAGTAATTCTATATTGTAGGAATAGCTCAAAAAGAGCATGGTACACTGTACATAGAAGCTCCTTATTGGCATAATGTGCAATAAGTTTCACAACAAATATTGCAGGCCTTAATTTACAGCAAACACTAACTTATTGTCAACTGTAATCCCCAAAAATTTAATAGTGATAACTTCTTCCAGTCTTGTTTCATCTGTGAATATATCTACGTGTTCTTCCTTTTCTCTATTTGTGAACACCATGAAGATAGTCTTTTTTAGATTTAAAATTGAGTCGTTTTGTATAAGCGACTGTACTGTGTTATTTACTGACATAAACGTACTTCTTTCCAGTGTTTCCAGATTTTTTCTACATTCATTAGTATCATGTAATCCGCATATAGTATTTTTTATCTTTCTCACTGGCACCAATATTGTTTACAAATAGGTTTAACAGAAGTGGGCCAAGTACAGATGCATTTGATAACCTCAACCAGCGTAAAGTGTTCCAGTCACTGATTCTGGAGACAATGAAATCGACATTGTCGAACACATACTGACAGCGTGTTACGTTTGGGGCTGGTTCTTCAGTGTGGTAAGCAGTTGACAGCACTAATGGTGGTGGAAGTCGACTCTCCAGAAGTGAGCAACGGCTGCCGTACGGAATGACGAAGATCCAATTTCCTCTTCACCAATACAGAATAGTGTGCATACATTTACGTAGACTGTCCATATGAGTTCCTTGCGTTAGTATTATTAAATGGCTCAAATGGCTCTGAGCACTATGGGACTTCGCTTCTGAGATCACCAGTCCCCTAGAACTTAGAACTTCTTCAACCTAACTAACCTAAGGACATCACACACATCCATGCCCGAGGCGGGATTCGAACCTGCGACCGAAGCGGTCTCGCGGTTCCAGACTGTAGCGACTAGAACTGCTCGGCCATAGTATTATTAGTAATTCGTATTTGTTTTCCATGTAGTGTTAACGCACTCTGTGGGAAAGGGCATGTCTGGACACTGCATTGCCAGTGATTCACAAGACGAGCAACAGAAGGGTTGGTATAACTTTGGGAAACACCGTGGAGTTGCATTCTGTGATGTAGTGTGGTAGAAAGAATGGGGAACTGGCTGCTCGCTCTTCATCTTCCAGACCTTAGAAGGAGGGAGGTGCATTTAACAATAACCATCAATTTTATACCTTTAAAACACTGTTTTTTACAATCAGCCATTTTCCCACCTCCTGCAATACGGAAACTGTTAGTCCTATAAAATAATGTAGCGAGCCTTTTTTGTAGGAAATGTAATGTGGTTTAATTTTCTACTAAAACATTTTTTCTTTAAAAACTGCGTTTTCGATGTAATGTAGAAAAACCTAAAAAGGTGACCATTATAGGCTCCTCCCCCTCCCCCCCTCTTCCTCACACCCTCAGCACTCAGAAGGATTTTTCGCATGTTTCATTTATTACACTCCCACCTACCACCGTACAAAAATTTCCGACTGCAAGAATTTTTCCCCAAATTTTCCTTCGTGGACTGCACTACATTCACACGTGCGTAAACCCCCAGCGACTGGCTAGAGAGGTCACTTGATCCATATCCTAAAGACAGTGTCCACTAAAGTACTACATTCCTTATGGGAAGCGCCTTGAAATAGAAGACCAGCGTCTAATTGATTCCCATTTTTTTTTACGAGTTGATTGTAGTTTATGGGAACAGGAGACATTTTCCCGGAACACTGCGAAACACTCGACAGTTTAGGAACCTCTGGTGAGGCCTGGGTAACACACTACCATGAAATCTGGTGCTGCGTCACTCAATAGCTAAACGAAATACAATTTTATATATTAAAATTGTAATAGATATTGGAAGAAGTTTATTTTTTCATATCAGTTCCACATAAAAAAATAGATGTTGACATCTTTGAAGAAAATCGTACTTACGAATGAACAGATGCAGTTAACAAAATAAACTTTATTTGCTAACGGTTTCAATGAGCGGATCACGATTTTGCTATATTAATGTGCTATTGACTGAATTAAAACATTTTAATATTGCCAGCACGCAAATGGTTTTTTACGCCACTCTACAAATGATACCACGCAGACTGATGAAAGAGTAGTGCATGAGTTTTACTGAACTACCTGATAAGTAATATAATTAAACCTTGAACAATTGCCGGCCGATGTAGCCGAGAGGTTCTTGGCGCTTCTGTCCGGAACTGCGCTGTTGCTATGGTCGCAGGTTCGAATCCTGCCTTGGGCATGGATGTATGTGATGTCCATAGGTTAGTTAGGTTTAAGTAGTTCTAAGTCTAGGGGACTCATGACGTCAGATATTAAGTCCCATAGTGCTTAGAGCCATTTGAACCATTTTGAACCTTGAACCATTCCGTGCGACCAGCCTTTTTGTCATCGAAAGACGAATCATCTCAAAGTCAAAACCTCGCGACCCGCTTATACAGCCATTCACTACGACCGCTCCACGATTCTGTCGGCCGATTCGCGCTGTCCGCGGCGCTAAAAACAGTGCAACCCTCTCAGCACCACCACCTCCCATTGTTGTGGCAAGAGATGCGGTTTAGCTCATTATCACAATTTGCCGAGGCTATTGCTCGCTAGGCTCGTATGCACATTTCGACATTCAGAAGAGCTGTCAGAACAGAAATTTTACAGCTTCTTAGTGGTTCTTAAATATGACTTTCCTGAAATGTGTGAACATTCATTTGTTAGCTATCACGAAACAGGTCTTCCTTAAAAGGATGTTCTTAGAATGTCCTTTGGCCTTTCAAGTATGGTACCATAGAAAAGACCACAAGAGTGAGTCATGTACCAGCACAAATGTTACTCAAAAGCACTAGAGTCTCATGGGTATACATTCTGGGTGTTCACAAATGTTTAGATTCAGATAAATCTGAGAGTGTGAAACTAATACTGTATAAAAGCTATGCTTATTAACAAGATTATACAACAGTCTCTATCAATAATGATAACAACAACGACAATAATAATAATAATTTATCTGAGAAAGGAAAGAATTGTTTTTGTGGAATTTTGGTGTTTTGTACATAATTAAGTACAGTTTAGGGCAATAACGAAATAATGTATAAGCTTTCGCAACTCTCTGTTTCACATTTTTGTGTAAGCGAGAGTTTTCGTGCTTTTCCATTTTTTAAGACAAATGTACAAGACGCCTAACAGATGTATTAGTTCACGAATTTACTTCCAAGCTGCAAATAAGATATTCCTACGGTGCACCTACACAACATCTTGTGCATTTGTACCCTTCCTTGTTAAATGTTCGCTTTTGGTCATGCTTAATTAACTTGTGCATTTGTACCTTTCCTTGTTAAATATTCGCTTGTGGTCACGCTTATTTGATTTCGTAACTCTTTCAATCTGTTGTCGGAGGCCCTAGTTCATTTGTGGCAAACGTTTGCTGGCAATATACTTTTTGTTCCCAGAATGAGATTTTCACTCTGCAGCGGAGTCTGCACTGATGTGAAACTTCCTGGCACATTAAAACTGTGTGCAGGACCAAGACTGGAATTCGGCACCTTCGCCTTTCGCGGGCAAGTGCTCTACCGACTGAGCTACACGAGCACGACTCACGATCCAATCTCCACTTTTGTGTTAGCATTTAAAATAGATTCAACATAGTTCATCTTTACACTGCACACGAGAGCCTATTCCCGCACAGTAAACAATCAGCTCCAAACACAAACCGCCTTGCATGGAAACGATTACACTCAAGTAGTAATACACTCCTACACATTGACACCGGTGTGTCAGACCCACCATACTTGCTCCAGACACTGCGAGAGGGCTGTACAAGCAATGATCACACGCACGGCACAGCGGACACACCAGGAACCGCGGTGTTGGCCGTCGAATGGCGCTACATGCGCAGCATAGGTGCACCGCCGCCGTCAGTGTCAGCCAGTTTGCCGTGGCATACGGAGCTCCATCGCAGTCTTTAACACTGGTAGCATGCCGCGACAGCGTGGACGTGAACCGTATGTGAAGTTGACGGACTTTGAGCGAGGGCGTATAGTGGGCCTGCGGGAGGCCGGGTGGACGTACCGCCGAATTGCTCAACACGTGGGGCGTGAGGTCTCCACAGTACATCGATGTTGTCGCCAGTGGTCGGCGGAAGCTGCACGTGCCCGTCGACCTGGGGCCGGACCGCAGCGACGCACGGATGCACGCCAAGACCGTAGGATCCTACGCAGTGCCGTAGGGGACCGCACCGCCACTTCCCAGCAAATTAGGGACACTGTTGCTCCTGGGGTATCGGCGAGGACCATTCGCAACCGTCTCCATGAAGCTGGGCTACGGTCCCGCACACCGTTAGGCCGTCTTCTGCTCACGCCCCAACATCGTGCAGCCCGCCTCCAGTGGTGTCGCGACAGGCGTGAATGGAGGGACGAATGGAGACGTGTCGTCTTCAGCGATGAGAGTCGCTTCTGCCTTGGTGGCAATGATGGTCGTATGCGTGTTTGGCGCCGTGCAGGTGAGCGCCACAATCAGGACTGCATACGACCGAGGCACACAGGGCCAACACCCGGCATCATGGTGTGGGGAGCGATCTCCTACACTGGCCGTACACCTCTGGTGATCGTCAGGGGACGCTGAATAGTGCACGGTACATCAAACCGTCATCGAACCCATCGTTCTACCATTCCTAGACCGGCAAGGGAACTTGCTGTTCCAACAGGACAATGCACGTGTGCATGTATCCCGTGCCACCCAACGTGCTCTAGAAGGTGTAAGTCAACTACCCTGGCCAGCAAGATCTCCGGATCTGTCCCCCATCGAGCATGTTTGGGACTGGATGAAGCGTCGTCTCACGCGGTCTGCACGTCCAGCACGAACGCTGGTCCAACTGAGGCGCCAGGTGGAAATGGCATGGCAAGCCGTTTCACAGGACTACATCCAGCATCTCTACGATCGTCTCCATGGGAGAATAGCAGCCTGAATTGCTGCGAAATGTGGATATACACTGTACAAGTGCCGACATTGTGCATGCTCTGTTGCCTGTGTCTATGTGCCTGTGGTTCTGTCAGTGTGATCATGTGATGTATCTGACCCCAGGAATGTGTCAATAAAGTTTCCCCTTCCTGGGACAATGAATTCACGGTGTTCTGATTTCAATTTCCAAGAGTGTATCTACTAACGTGGTCACTTGGCTAGAATACAAATGAGGCGCTGAGATCCAAAAGGACCTAAAGCACACTGATGTCGATCTCAGATTTAAGTAAATATCAGAGAAACAAGTGATCCAGCTTTTCATGTATTTTGAAATACAGAGTATTGGCCTACAGCACACACAAACATGACTTGCCATAAGATCAATAGATTTCAGAAGCATGAACGAAGGCTACAATCTCACAATAGACGATAATGCGCTTAAGGCCCTTATGATACTCAGTACCTCAAAGGGATTACTGTATGATAACCTTCACAACTTAATGTACCATAACTCACTCAAATAGCAACAAAATATTTTTACTGCCATTGAAACTTTAACACATACTACCTTATGATCTAAGTTTACTCTATAATAAGTGAATTAGCATATCTGAGGTGTGTGCTATCATCTAGCAGGATTTATAATGAGCGAACATGAATGAAAGTCTGCGGCTGTGTGTTAACATATGGTGGCACTGACGTAAATTTATAGTTGAGTGGCACGGGCTACCTGTTCAGTTCGTGAACCGTACACATTTTTTATCAAATTCGTATGTATTTGGCCTGTAAGGTAATTACATCGCTCTAGTTGCGCATGCGCTAAAAGCTACTTAAACGGCGCACAAGTGGAAGTGTGCTCACTACCCTGTTGCCAAGTTTCACAGAGTCTACAGGAGCAGTAACACGGTAGATTATATGCGGTTTCTGTCAGACTGCAGCATCTGTGTTACGTTTCACAGCATTCAAAGAGAAATAACCAATAAATCCGCAGTGTGTCGAAAGTAAGTTAGTGTTCAGGTGCTCTTGTGCTCTTTAAGCAGCAGTCGCCACTGTTGAAAGAGAACTCAGGCCATTAGAGAGTAAGAGAGAGTGAGTTTTTTCGCCACCGTCAGCGTGTTCTCTCACTAAGCTACTGGACACACAGATGTAGCTGAAGCTGCCATCGCGAAAACAAAAGCGTACGAAATGCAGTACAGTGTGCACCTTCTGTAGCGTCGCCATACAAGTGTGTAATAATAATATTTTTTTCAAGTGAAGTGAGATGTACAAAAACTATAAAAAAGAGGTCGTGTGATTATGAAACGCGTAAAAACAGTGTTTTATGCGAGAAATTACGAAAATTAATAGTTTAAAAAGCAAAGACAATAATGATGTATTAGAAAAAGAACGGTATCATTGTACTGGTAAGTGTTCACCTGCGGTCTTCAACTGATTTGTATACGTAAAGGTTCTCTCTCTCTCTCTCTCTCTCTCTCTCTCTCTCTCTCTCTCTCTGTCTTTCTCTTTCTGGTTGTCTTCCGAAGCGTTATTATGTACAGTGTTTATCGAGGTCTATCACGTAATGTTATGTAATTTACTGGGCTGATGTCAAATACATACTAAGGTAAGTCTGAGATGAGTATCATTTACAGAAGTGTTAAACCTATGTCAAATAATCCCAGTTTTCAAAATTATAGCGTTGTATGTAGCGAAGCGAAAACAGAATCGCTGGAGCACTGCAATTCGTCACCATTAAGCATCACATTTAAAATTTACGTTATTGTTTTACATGCAAGTTTCCATCAGCGCATACTAATTAATAATTTTTCTTCTAGCAAAACTGGAGACGAGTACCAGGCAGATTAATGACGAATTTCCCCGTCATTTTAAGGTAATGTGTGTAATTATGCCCTGGTCTGTCCTACATCTAAAGGAGGACAACTTTCATTACAAAGAGTGAACATTATATTTGACCTAGCACGACGAAAAGCAGAGTGACGGCTAAAACCATATTTATTTTCTCGAATAATGATTAAGGTGCATTTGGCTGTGTTTCAATGTGTTCGTAAGATATCGATCATATGTGGCTTAGAATTTGCATAGCGTTGCTAGATTGTTTTTACTGTTTTATCATTTGTAGCAATATTACGTCACATATAGATAATTTCCCTGAAACAATAATATCAGTGAAACTTTTAAGTAACAGAACAATAACATTTCCAAACTATATATATATATATATATATATATATATATATATATATATATATATATATATATATAATAATTCTGTCAGAGTACGGGCACATTAAACTTCTTACACATGCAGTTCAGCCATTTGGCAATCAGGTAGTTGCGGAAAGCATGATTGATACAGAAAACGACTGTAAAGCAGTTTCTTACCAGATAGTCGTGAAGTCATTACCCGCGACAGACTTAGAGCTGTTTGCTGGTGTTGCTTCATATGTAGGTGGAGGCCCCGAGATGGGGATAACCGGAAACGTGACACGGGCAACTCCTTCCATCCACCCTCAACTGCGTTCGTCCTCCGTATGGGTGACGGTTTATGCAGCCACTCTGGCACTGCGTCGCGTTTACATGTCTTTCTGTCTGAATTCTGTAACATTTAGCAGTGTGTCGAAAACCTGTTCTTGGTGTAGGTGATTTTCTGTGGGCAAAGCAATATTTCGTTTCCCATGATGCTCATAAGGCAAAATACGCACTACTTCTGGACGCAGGTGGCTTTTCCCTTCCCAGAGAAATTAATAATAAGGTTCATATTTGAATTATCCTATTTATAAACTAAGCATATGAAAGCATAATTAAAAATATAATTTCTATAATGCGAAGTGATAAGGAAACCACATGTATTTTTAGCACAGTATGACTCCATGATTATCTATGATTATTTACAGGATAACACACGGCAAAACAAATGTTGTTAACTTAATTTTACGCTCATTTCAACATTGTTCTTAGGTTTTCTTCAGTTTTCTAATAACTGAATTATTGTGTTCATTTTACTTTTAGTTGTGGGAATTTCACTAGGCCATCAAACTGGGACCACTAAAATCCACTGCTTTTTGAGCCAGTGGGGTAGCTGGTAAAAAGAAACCATTGGAGTATGAAGATTTGGCCAAAGCGGAAATTTTTTATCTGGGTCTAAAACTATCTTGGTTAAACCGTTTCTGGATCACAACTGGGCCTTATGAGGAAATTTGTAAGGAAATTTTCAAGAGACTGATTACGTCTTAAGTACGAGGGTCGGTCAAAAAGTAATGCCTCCCATTTTTTTTTCTACTTAAAAAAATTAAGTTAAGTGAAAAATTTGAATTTGGCGCCATTCCTCAAACCTTCTTCTGCAATCCACTGCAGTAGTAACTTTCTGTGTCAACAGGTGGCAGCACAGCAGAAGTTTGTAAGATGGCCGACATCGATGTTCGTTTGAGACAGCGTTGTGTGATTGAATTCTTGAATGCAGAAGGTGAAACGCCCATACGCATTCATGAAAGACTGAAGAAGGTGTATGGTGTTGTGACAGTGGATGTCAGCACTGTTAGATGATGGGTTCGTCGTTGTAAGGAAGCTGAAGGGCAAACACCGTTGACTGACGAAAAGCGGAGCGGCAGGCCGGTGAGTGCAGTGACTCCACACAACATTCAGCAAGTTGATGACATCATTCGTGGTGACCGTCGGGTGACTGCAGATGAAGTGTGTCGCATTATTTCTCTTAGTAAAGGCAGTGTGATCACGATTATTAAACAATTGGGGTACTCAAAAGTTTGTGCACGTGGGTTCCAAGAATGTTAACCGATCAGAATAAAGAGGCAAGGAAAACAATAGCCTCCCAACACTTGCAGCGCTTCCGTTTGGAGGGAGATGAGTTTCTGAAAAAAATTGTGACCGGGGACGAAACATGGGTGCATTTTTTTGAACCCGAATCAAAGAGGCAGTCAATGGAGTGGCGTCACACAAGCTCGCCGAGGAAGAAAAAAGTCAAAACTGTGCGATCGGCAGGGAAAGTTATGGCAACAGTTTTCTGAGATACAGAGGGTGTGATTCTGGTTGATTTTTTGGAGCAGGGATGCACAATAAATTCTGTTCAATACGTCACAACCCTCAAAAAACTTAAAGCACGTCTTCAGCGAGTTCGCCCAACAAAATCAATGGCAGATGTTCTTCTTTTGCATGACAATGCAAGACCACACACCAGTCGTCACATCTCTGACGAGATTGTCAAAATTGGATGGGAAGTTTTGCCTCATCCCCCATACAGCCCTGACCTGGCACCATCAGACTTCCATCTGTTCGGGCCACTAAAAGAAGCTCATCGTGGGATTCATTTTGAAGATGAGGAGGCCGTCAAAACATCCGTGCGTCAATGGCTTAGGAAGCAGAGCTGTGATTTTTACCGTGCTGGGATACATGCCCTTGTTCAAAGATGGACCAAAACTGTAGAGATGGGCGGAGATTACATTGAAAAATGACAAAATGATCCTCAATGTTGTGGTTTTCAACCTATGTAATTGCATTTAAATTTCCTGACAATTAAACGTAGAAAAAAAATAGGAGGCATTACTTTTTGACTGACCCTCGTACGTTTCCTCGAAATTTCCTATTGTCAGTCAAGACAAATTGAAAGCTAGAATCTTTATTCACCCCCGAATCCACAGATTAATGAATGATAATCAATTTACGAATACAATGAATGTTAAAGAAAAAAATGCCCGGACTGCCTTATGCTTGTTTTCCTGAAAATTTTCTAAGAAATTAATAACGTTCAGATTACCACATCATTATCTGGCTCAAGTTGGATAATTTCAAGAAGTTAGGGTTTAATGCTGAATATCACTTCCACCTTGATGAAATTAACTCTGAGTATTTGCGGTAAACGGAGGATAATCAAACGTATACGAATGTATTTCATGAAAAACAAGGAACTGTAATAACGAATATGTTCTAAATGAACGCGTAAAGTGATATTCGAATAATGGAACAAAGGTAATAACGTTAAATGTCAACTGAATTCGAAGTCCACATAAAATTTCAGTTTTAAAAGATTTCCTGTATAATTCGGATTCGGTGTTACTGTCTTACTAGAGGTAATGATATCAGAACTTTAAAGATAAAATCCTTTTAAAAAAATTTAATGTAGCTGGCGATAACTTTGTCACCAAAGTGATCGACAGAATATGACTCAACTTGGAGAGGGCAAATCTTATACTGAAGTTAAGTTCTATAAAGTCTACACCAGAAGAGACCATAACACAAATTTTGGCAATATGTTAAAACAATATTTCATAAGAGAGAAACATAATTATTGTAAGAAAAATGAAACAGGACATACATTCTACGTCAAGAAATACTGAACGAAATAAACACCACGTACGACCTAATTTTACGTATTCAATCCACAGAATATCTTGTATGAAAAGAACGTAATGAAAATCGATTAACTATGTGCCTTGCATACTTTACATTTTCTTTCACCCCTGTTTTATCTACTTTATGTGCGTGATTTGATATTTTTCTTCTTTTCTTCACGTCGGTGCAACAGTGTATATTAAGGACTTCAAAAGAGGAAGCAATTGTATTTATTGATATGTTTTCCTCTAGAACAAGATAATTAATGTAGTATCAAATATATTGTATTTCATGTTTTCTCTTCTCAAAGAATACAGGTGTAAAATAATTCATATTTATAAAGATGTAACTGTTTTAAAAACAAGGATTTATTTTAATTTAACAGAAGAGGCAATTGTTTACTCTTTTTTCAAGAAAATAATTGCGTTATTATGAAGAAATGAACATTTATGTTTGTTGGAAGTTCTCTACGTGAGAATCAACACGAAACGAATTCATTTCTTTGAAGACAGAAAAATTTTGTGCAGTAGCATCTAAAGCCAAGCTAAGAGGGGAGAAAAATGTCCGTAGCATTTGCCGACGAAAGTCAAACGTCCGAATTTCCACACGTGGTCCGGAACCGTTGTACTTTATCAGGAAGTTTCGAGGGGAATGCGGGTTCTTTTCAGCCCACGTACTGGACGTTAGACCTTCCGTTGTCTTTTTCTTGGTAGTCTGTCTTTCCCTTTTTGTCCTGCGTTACCTAACTGTCTGTTGATTCCCCATTTACGAACGATGTAGGATGTGTCATTGACAGCAAGTACGATCAATGCGTGAATGT
Source organism: Schistocerca gregaria (assembly GCF_023897955.1). Lineage (NCBI taxonomy): Eukaryota > Metazoa > Arthropoda > Insecta > Orthoptera > Acrididae > Schistocerca > Schistocerca gregaria. The sequence continues at coordinate 542,421,125 of NC_064922.1, read as the reverse complement.
GCGAATTTCATTGGCGGAATGTTTTCTACAAGCCCACGCACGTTTGCTAATCGTAAGGCAAGCTGCCGAAAAGTATCGTGTGCTAAACATTTCCTTTAATTTTCTAGAGTTCCTTTTCATTTTAGAGATTATTAAACTTGTTTTTCGAAAGTTTATTGAGAAATCTGGGAATTGAAGTGAGTTAAAATGTAATCACTTGTAAAAGTGATGAGCGAAAATATCAAATGTTCTAAGTGCAACTTCACACAATAGTGTTTTCAGCACAGTTTCTTCTCGGTACTGTGTTGCATGTCCCAAGACTTGTTCCAAGTGTCAGATCACGCGGTAGATGTTTCAAACACTCATTACAGATGGCGCATGTTCTTTATGCCAAACAGTGGAGTTCCAAGTGCTCTGCGTCAAGGTCTCCTTTGTTTAGCCTGAGATGGTTTCAGAAGGTGACACACAAGTTTTTGGTCAGTGAAGACAGCATTTTGAGTCGCGACAGAGACTTTGCAATAACAGAGAAACGAAGGAAGGTAAACAAGGCCTTTTATCTGCAAGGATTACGCAAGATTGTTTAGTCAGTTAAAGGTACACGATTCAGTCACAGCAGTGTGACCACTTGTCAAAAGCCTGAATAACCATTTTTTGCAGCGCAGACCGCTGACAGACGTGGAGGAAGAGAGTCAGTGACGTTCTGGAAGGTGCCGAAGGGATGTAACGCTGTGCCCAAAAATGAAGGAAGGAAGGAAGATTGGGTTTAGCGTACCGTCAACTTCAAGGTCATTAGAGACGGATCAAAAGCTCGGTTTGTATCAGGGATTGAGAAGGAAATCGGCCGTCCCTTTTCAAAGTGACCATCTCGGCATTTGCCGGGAGAGATTTAGGGAAATCTCAATGGCTAGCCACGGATTGACTCCAGTGCCGTGGCCACTTGCGCTAGGTTTCTCTGTTGAGGATCCATATCGCGAACAGCCCTATCGAGGTGGATCCACAGATTTTCGTCTGGTGTCAAATTTGGGGTGTTTGGTGGCCACGGGGTACGATAAACTCATCCCGGTGCTCTTTGAACCACGCACGTGTTCCGCGAACTGTGTGGATCGTTGCATTGTTCTGTGGGTAGATGCCGTAGTGCCAAAGAAAAGCAAACTACATGTGGGTGTAGACATGTTTCCCAAGGATGGATGCATACTTGGGTTGATCTACTGTGGCTTTCAAAACGACGAGGTCACCAAGGGAAAGCCACTGAAACATTCCGCAGGCCACAACGCTCTATTCTCTGGCCTGGACCCTTTCGACGGTTGTTACAGAGCGGTGCACGAAAACAGCCATCTGCCCGCTGGAGTATAAAACGTGATTCACCTGTAAAGGCCACCTATCGCGACTCAGTGAATTTCCAGTTGCCTTCGTCGTCGATTAACAGCAATCAGCGTAGGTCAGTGAACTAGGCACCTGCTGCGAAGACCCATAAGCAGCATTTCGCTGAACGAACGTTTAGGAGACACTGTTGGTAGCCGCTTGGTTCATCACGACCTTTTCGCACGTCGCCCAAGTGGTGTCCAATTCAAAGACTTGCACCAGCCCCAGAGAGTCACACGAAATCATTATTATGATCTGACCGGTCAGTTGCTCAGCATTAGCACGTCTATTCGGTCGTTAATATCTCCACAGCCATCGTTCTCCTCTGTCATCTGTGGTCCTTGATGCGGCACACCTGCCCCGCGCCCGTTTTGGATAGCGTCATTTCGTCATGGACGGTACACTTCAACCATGGCAGCATGTGAACAGTTTACAAACTTAGCCATTTCGTAAATGCTTCCACCTTTGGGCCCAACGCCAGTAATCATGCCCTTTTGAACGTCAGATAAATCGCTCCATTTCTGCATTACGTCACCAAATTCAATGTTTCCCGCAATACCCCGACACGCTCCATATATATCCTCCAATGGTAATGTTGCCAGCTGCTGTCTGTGGATAATTACGGCACATTGAGGTCGAACACAGATGGTGGACGAGTTAAAGTGACTGGATTGTGTATAAAACCGTTCCATGTAACTTCAGTGTATAAAACTGATTCTTTCTTGGTTTTACGGTATGATGAAACATTGTTGTCAATGCTGGCGTGTAAGATCTCCAAATGCTGTATGTTAAAGTGTCTTAGTTACTATTAAAAAGTCTTCCTCTGAAACAGAAGAATAGAAAAATATCAATGTACTCAAAAGAAGGAATACTAGTTGCGAAACAGAAAGACCTGATCCTCAACAGCAGAGGGAATTCTCCAGTAAACTTTGCAACGCCTGACCCAAGAAGCTCGGTATGAAACAGCACACTGTTTTGAAAGACTTATCCTTGATTTTAATTGTTTTAGTTTCTTTAAAACGTTTAACAGATAAGAGAAATAATTTTTCTCACCGACAGTTCCTCTAGTCAAACTATTAGTGCCGTAATTCTGTACTTGTATTATCACAAATAAAACGTATTGTCTCAGTAGTAATGACACTTAAAATAAAAAGTTTCTTATTGGCAATGCTGTGGTATAAAAAGTTTCTTATTGGCAGTGCTGTGGTATGATGCTTAGAAAATAATTTATTTTTTGCAGTGATGAGGTTTGCAGCACCTTCTAAATATTTTAGAACTAAATATCCCGTGTATAAATAGGAATACGTTTACTCTTCGTATGTTCTTTGGAGCAGAGTCATGATCCACTTGACACCTTCTCCCCCTCCCCCTCCCACCACTCTCACCGGCCAACGCCACCCTCCCTTGGATCAGCACATGCTACATGGTCAGGTACTCGTGCGTCTGAAATAGTTCCTACATACTATTGGTCCATTTTCTTAGAAACATAAGCGCAAGACGAGCCCACCAACGCAGTCGTTGTTGGAGGCTACGGCGGCATCGGAAGCCGTCCGAGGCCACAAACGTGGAGCACAAATGTATGTCTGCCCTCAGGAGCGCGGTCATGGGGCTGTTTGTCCTGCGGGGCTCGCGAAACGCCGTTCTCCACTGCCAGAGTACTATGTTTACGCCCACTTGTCGCGCCGCCAAGTGCAGCCGTATTTCGCGCCAGCGACAGTCGTTTGTTCCCGATAACGCGCAGAGTGGGAGAAGAAGGGTGGAGAGGGGAAGAGGAAGGTGGGCAGAGAGAGAGAGAGAGAGAGAGAGAGAGAGAGAAAGATGGAGAGGGAGGAGCGGAGGGAGGAAGGGTGGGAGGGAGGGAGAAAGAGGGGGGGGGGGGGGTAGAGAAACTGTACCGCTGCTTGGGTCGCTTCTGCCTGCCTCGGCCTTAAGTGATACGTCAGACGCAACTGATGCCCAGCCTGCTGCGTCTAATTCTGCATCGGGTACAGAGCGACGCTGGAGTATCCCACCCAGGCCGGAGTGCGTTCTGCTCGGAGCTGACGTCGCCGGCGAAGAAACCGAAAGAAATATCGAGCACTGCGTTGCCGCCCACTGCTGCTTTGTGGAATGAGATGAAATATTGATGTCCAATATTTCCTGCCGAATAACGCCGTCCGGGAGATTTGTAGCTATCGCTTAGAAAAAGGCCTGTTTTCGAGGGAAAGATTAATGCCGTCCGAGGAGGAAGTAGTAGTTTATTCAGGAACGAACGACCAAGTAGCCAGTGGTTCCTCTGTTTTCGCAATAGAAGAACCCCACTTCCTCTTTAAATCCTCGAGATATTTATTAGATCTCACGAAAATTAATGTAATTTTGGTGAAATTTATACGCAGATTTTTCGGTGTCTCATTGAAAACGTGTTGCGAAGACCTGAAAAGGGCTCTGTGATGCTACCGGTACCATGAATTAAAAACTAAAGAACGAAAACAACTGTTGAAACACTGTGACTTATTGACAAGATTACGACGATTCTGACTTGCTACAGTGCTCTGAAAATTGAAATTTGACAATAGCCAAGGAGGCGAATAAGGTATAATGTTCCTTGTTCTTTGCTGTTCTCATGATGCAGACGAGTCATCAGAGAAACCAATGACTGTATATACAGGATGTCTGACACACTTGTATGCTTCAAATTTTCTTAACAATTTGCAACTTTCAAACAGAGTTGTAGATTTGTGACAGTATTCAAGGGACGAGTGGTTTCATGTGAGGTCGTTTCAGATACTGAAGCAATTATCATTTTTTTTTTTTTAGTTTTCTCAGCGTCGGGCTATCAGTTCGAGCTCTTTTATGCTCTATTGATATATCAATGAACTTGAATGGACTGTCTGAGTTGCATGTCAATTCCGATGTACATTTTGTTATATTTTGTTATAAGCTATACTGAGATACTGCTGAGAGCCATATGACTGTTCTCCGTTTCTATTAAGGGTTACGGAAAGATGTTGATGTTCTTTCCGATTTGCAAAAGGAAATACCTATAGTTGAGAATACACAGGTAACAAACATTAAACCAACAACAGTGTACCAGTACATTTCTTTACTATCAAATTTCATTCACGTGATTTTCGGTGAAATGTTTGAGCGGAGCGAAAACAAGAATCCCTAGAAATGGCAAAATGGATTTTTGTCCGAATTTTCATAGCGAAATGAAGATAAGCAAATAGACAGGTGGAATATCAGATTCACTAGCATTAGGTGTAGTTTTTCAGAAAGAAATTTATTTGCATGAAAGTATTCATGGTAATGAGGAAGAACTTCATTAGTGATATAAAAGGAAACAAAAATACAGGGTGACCCAGAAGTCAATCAACACCAAAATCAAATATCCTGATCTTTATTGGTGTCACAGATTATATTTTTTCATGGCAGATGTTGAAAATGCCCACCGTGTGCTGCAACACGCCCCTCAACACGTTTCTTCACGTTCGATGCTACTTCTTGGATGTTCGCTCCACTTAGGTGAGATATTTCAACTTCGATGTTGTGCTTCAGTCGATCATTCGTCTGAAAGTTGGACTTGCAAACTTTGTTCTCCGAAATTTCCCAAAGAAAAGAGGCGCGGGAAGATAAATCTGGGGATAGCAGTAGGCA